>NC_142797.1:71123777-71183060 GCF_049724085.1 Artemia sp. Qi Xiang Cuo | reverse complement strand
ATACTTGAACTTGCAAAAACCAACCCAGACATGCAAACAAATAGAATCAGACATGCAAACAGAAAATGATATGCACTTTAGATATACAGATAAAGACAGTCACTTTAGATACACAAACCAACAAAGACAAATACTTGGACTTGCAAACACCAACCCAGACATGCAAACAAATAGAATCAGACATGCAAACAGAGAAAGACAGATACTTTAGATATACAAACCAACAAAGACAACTTCTTGGACTTGCAAACCCCAGGCCAGACATGCAAACAAATAGAATCGGACATGCAAACATAGACAGACAAGCACTTTAGATATGCAAACCGACAAAGACAGATCCTTTGACTTGCAAACACCAACCCAGACATGCAAACAAATAGAATCAGACATGCAAACAGAGAAGGACAGTCAATTTTTATATACAAGACAATAATTAGAGATTATTGGTATTTAAGACTCCCACGCAGACTTCCATAATAATGGAATATGTCATTCCAACCGGGTCAGTCATGCTATTTAGTTACCCATAGAATCAAAAACAAATACATGGAATTGCAAACAACAGCTCAGACAGACACACCAATAGAATCAGACAAGCAAACAGAAAATGATATGCACTTTAGATATACAAACCAACAACGACAAATACTTGGACTTGCAAACACCAACCCGGACATGCAAACAAATTGAATCAGACATGCAAACAGAGAAATATATGCACTTTAGATATACAAACCAACAAAGACAGATACTTGGACTTGCAAACACCAACCCAGGCATGCAAACAAATAAAATCAGATATGCAAACAGAGAACGACAGGCACTTTAGATATACAAACCAACACAGAAAAATACTTGGAAATGCGAAACATCATCTCAGACGTGCAAACAAATAGATTCAGACATGGAAACAGAGGAAGATAGGCACTCTAGATATAAAAACCATCAAAGACAAATACTTGGACTTGCAAACACCAACCCAGACATGCAAAAAAATAGAATCAGAAATTAAAACAGAGAAATACATGCACTTTAGATATACAAACCAACAAAGACAAATACTTTGACTTGAAAACACCAAGCCAGACATGAAATCAAATAGAATCAGACATACATACAGAGAAAGACAGTTACTTTAGATGTACAAACCAACAAAGACAAATACTTGGACTTGCAAACACCAGCCCAAACATGCAAAAAAATAGAATCAGACATGAAAACAGAGAAAGACAGGAACTTTAGATATACAAACCAACAAAGACAAATTCTTGGACTTGCAAACACCAACCCAGACATGTAAGCAAATAGAATCAGACATGCAAACAGAGAAAGACAGGCACTTTAGATATACAAACCAACAAAGATAAATAATTTGACTTGCAAAAAACAATCCAGACATTAAAATAAATAGAATCATACTTGCAAACAGATAAAGACATGCACTTTCGATATACACAGCAACAAAGACCCATACTTTGACTTGCAAAAACAAAGCCATACATGCAATAAATTAGAATCAGACATGCAATCAGAGAAAAACAGGTGCTTTAGATATACAAACCAACAAGGACAAAAACTTTGACTTGCAAACACCAACCCAGACCTGAAAACAAATAGAATCAGACATGCAAACAGAGAAAGACAGGCAATTTAGATATACAAACCAACAAAGACAGATACTTGGACTTGCAAATACCAACCCAGATACTTGGATTCCAAATACTTGGAATTGCAAACATCAACCCAGACATGCAAACAAATAGAATCAGACACACAAACAGAGAAAGACAGGCACTTTAGATATACAAAGCAACAAAGACAAATACTTGGACTTGCATACACCAACCCAGACATGGAAAAAAATAGAATCAGACATGCAAACAGAGAAAGATATGCACTTTAGATATACAAAGCAACAAAGATTGATACTTGGACTTGCAAACACCAACCCAGACATGCAAACAAATAGAATCAGACATGCAAACAGAGAAAGACAGGTCACTTTAGATATAGAAACCAACAAAGAAAAATACTTGAACTTGCAAACACCAACCCAGACATGCAAACAAATAGAATCAGACATACAAACAGAGAAAGACAGGTACTTTAGATATACAAACCAACAAAGAAAAATACTTGGACTCGTAAACACCAACCCAGACATGTAAAAAAATAGAATGAGACATGTAAACAGAGAAAGACAGGTACTTTAGATATACAAACCAACAAATACGAATACTTTGACTTGGAAACACCAACCCATACATGCAAACAAATAAAATCAGACATTAAAACAGAGAAAGATATGCACTTTAGATATACAAACCAACAAAGACAGATACTTTGACTTGCAAACACCAACCCAGACATGCAAACAAATAGAATAAGACGTGCAAACTGAGAAAGACAGTCCTTTAGATATACAAACCAACAAAGACAGATAATTGGACTTGCAAACACCAACCCAGACATGCAAACAAATAGAATCAGACATGCAAACAGAGAAAGACAGGCACTTTAGATATACAAACCAACAACGACAAATACTTGGACTTGCAAACACCAACCCGGACATGCAAACAAATAGAATCAGACATGCAAACAGAGAAAGATAGGCACTTTAGATATACAAACCAAGAAAGAGAAATACTTGGACATGCAAACACAAACCCAGGCATGCAAACAAATAGAATAAGACATGCAAACAGAGAACGACAATCAATTTATATATACAAACCAACAAAGAAAAATACTTTGACTTTCAAAAAACACCAACCCAGACATGCAAACAAATAGAATCAGACTTGAAAACAGAGAAAGATAGGCACTTTAGATATATAAACCAACAAAAACAAATACTTCGACTTGCAAACACCAAACAAGACATGCAAACAAATAGAATCAGACATGCAAACAGAGAAAAACATGCACTTTAGATATACAAACCAACAAAGGCAAATACTTGGACTAGCAAACACCAACCCAGACATGAAAACAAATAGAATCAGACATGCAAACAGAGAAAGACAGGCACTTTAGATGTACAAACCAACAGAGACAAATACTTGGACTTGCAAACAAATAGAATCAGACCTGCAAACAGAGAGAGACAGGCACTTTAGATACACAAACCAACAAAGACAAATACTTGGACTTGCAAACACCAACCCAGACATGCAAACAAATAGAATCAGACATGCAAACAGAGAAAAACATGCACTTTAGATATACAAACCAACAAAGACAAATACTCGGACTTGCAAACACCAACCCAGACATGTAAACAAATAGAATCAGATATGCAAACAGAGAAAGACAGGCACTTTAGATTTACAAACCAACAGAGACAGATACTTGGACTTCCAATCACCAACCCTGATTTACAAACAAATAGAAACAGACTAGCACAGAGAGAAACACAATCAGTTTAGATATACAAAGCATCAAAGACAAATTATTTGAGTTGCAAATAATAACCCTGACATGAAAAAAAAGAGAATCAGACATGCAAACAGAGAAAGACAGGCACTTTAGATATACAAACCAACAAAGACAAATACTTTGACTTGCAAACACAAGCCCAGACATGTAAACAAATAGAATCAGACATGCAAACAGAGAAAGAAAGGAACTTTAGATACACAAGCCAACAAAGACAAATACTTGGACTTGCAAACACCAACCCAGACATGCAAACAAATAGAATCAGACATGCCAACAGAGAAAGACAGGTGCTTTAGATATACAAACCAACAAGGACAAATACTTGGACTTGCAAACACCAAGCCAGACATGCAAACAAATAGAATCAGACATGCAAACAGAGAAAGACAGGCACTTTAGATATACAAAACCAACAAAGACAAATACTTGGACTTGCAAACATCAACCCAGAAATGCAAACAAATAGAATCAGACAAACAAACAGAGAAAGACAGGCACTTTAGATATACAAACCAACAAAGACAAATACTTGGACTTGCAAACACCAACCCAGACATGCAAACCAATAGAATCAGACATGCAAACAGACAAAGATATGCACTTTAGATATACAAAGTAACAAAGACACATACTTGGACTTGCAAACACCACCCCAGACATGCAAACAAATAGAATCAGACGTGCAAACAGAGAAAGACAGGCATTTTAGATATACAAACCAACAAAGACAAATACTTGAACTTGTAAACACCAACCCAGACATGTAAACAAATAGAATCAGACATGTAAACAGAGAAGGACAGGTACTTTAGATATACAAATCAACAAAGACAAATACTTGGACTCGTAAACACCAACCCTGACATGCAAACGAATAGAATCAAACGTGCAACCAGAGAAAGACAGGTACTATAGTTATGCAAACCAACAAACACAAATACATTGACTTGCAAACACCAACTAAGACATGCAAAAAAATAGAATCAGACGCACAAACACAAAAAGACAAGCACTGTAGATATACAAAGCAACAAAGACACATACTTGTACTTGCAAAAACCAACCCAGACATGCAAACAAATAGAATCTGACATGCAAACAGAGAAAGATAGGCACTTTAGATATACAAACGACCAAAGACATATACTTGGACTTGCAAAAACCAACCCAGACATGCAAACAAATAGAATCAGACATCCAAACAGAGAAAGACAGGCACTTTAGATCTACAAACCAAAAAAGACAAATACTTGAACTTGCAAACACCAACCCAGACATGCAAACAAATAGAATCAGACCTGAGAACAGAGAGATACAGGAATTTTAGATATACAAACCAACAAAGACAAATACTTGGACTCGTAAAAACTAACTCGCTCATTTAAAAAAATAGGATCTGACATGCAAACAAAAAAACGTAAGCACTGTTGATATAGGAACCAACAAAGAGAAAAACTTGGACTTGCAAACACCAACCCATACATGAAAAAAAATAGAATCAGACATACAAACACAAAAAGACAAGCACTTTAGATATACAAAGCAACAAAGACAAATACTTGGACTTGCAAACACCAACCCAGACATGCAAACAAATAGAATCAGACATGCAAACAGAGAAAGACAGGCACTTTAGATATACAAACCAAAAAAGACAAATAGTACGTACGGGGAGTGTGCGTTTAGAGTGTTCATTTGCCGACCCATTGGCTGAGAGAATTGCACTAATCTCACTAAATCAATATGAAACCTATTGGGAAATCACTCCCGAAGGCAGTGTTCTACTAGACTTGGCGCCATGAACACCGGTCAAATAAGTAATGTATTTAATATGGATCCCTACATGTCCCAGTGCAAATCTTATTGTCTGCCCTTGGACTTTCTTGGAAAAATTCAAAGTGTCAACAATACCTTGATTATTGTTAATAGCAGTCCGTCGACTGTGCTGACGGGTCATTGGCTGTGCATCTTTCAATTAATGAATACGACGATTGAATTTTTTGATCCTCTTGGTCTACCCTATACATTCTACACACTCCATATCAGCAACTATATTGAGAGCACTGAGAAAACTATTATTCAAAATTGGAGGAGAGTGCAGGATCTGACGACTAAAAGCTGTGGCTTCCATGCACTACTATATTTTGGGTTCCGATGTCGCGGCTATACTTACAAGCAGTTTCTCAACATTTATGGTGACAATCCACGTCTGAACGACTTTCTAGTGGAATATATCCTCTCAGACCTGTACAGTATTGATTTCAGTGTCCTAAGAGTAAAGTGATTAAAAAATGTTTGTGAATTTATTTATTAATAAAATGCATATATATACAACAATGTCTTTAAATCTTCACTTTTAGATTTCTTCATCGGTGTATAGGAAGCTGTCATGAATCACTAATGCCGGTAAATCATTCGGATTTACTGTGTATTGATCTTGATTGACAGAAAAGTCAGGGTCAAATTTTCTACAGTATAATGTAACTTCACTCTTGTCATATTTCCTTGTATAGTCAATGATACTATTTACATTCATATTATGAAATTCACGAGTTTCAATCTGTCTATTTGAAGCGATATCACTTACAGTGTTTTCAAATGGTGAATCACATTCGGTAACTGCCAAATAAAAATCACTTGGTTTATAGTCATAATAGGCAGTGTCGTCACAACGATGACGTAGAGACCAGATTGTCTTGTTACCCCAACAGTTGAATCGTAAACCTGGCTCCGCCTCCCAGAATAATTTAAATCCACGACGATACCAATCTCTTAGAAATAAACTAAAATCACGTTTGGGATTCTTTCCAATCATAGCGGGGTCAGTATTCTCCCATTGATCACATTTATCATAGTGACAATTGGAGCACAGATGTCCTCTAGGGAAAGAGTCACAAATCTCTTCAAGACATGAATTACATCCTTTAATTTGTACTGCATAGCCTCTATGTAATTTACAAGGATTATACAATTTGTACTTTTCACTATAGTCATCAATAATTGTACAATTCTCACATTGAGTCCAACTGCCAAGAGTGTACATGCATAATGGACATGTATGGAACATTTTTTTTTGGTTTCCAATATCAACTCTCTCTCACAGCTAAACCAAACTGATCGTTCCTGCTGACGGATAAATTCAAGGTGGAGGAATGAGAGAGGAGTAATTCTGTGACGTCACCTTTTTCGAATGGTGGGGGGAGCCATCTACATTGAATCCATTGGAAATGTTTTCAAAAGTGTATCCACGATATTATTCTGCTTTTTTCCAATTAATATATCAATAAATTGAGTATAAGCATTTTAGTCACATCAACAAAGCTTCATACAATAGTCCAATGGGGGAGAATCAGTTTTCATTATAATGTCAAGTGTTCCCCGAGAGAATATCCTGCGTTGAAGAGATAACTCGAGAAATTCGTCATCAAAAATCAATTGTTTTTCCATAAACACTAGATTCGATCTAATTCTCTCTTTCTCAAATCTATTCATTTTTCAATCCTTTCACCCTGACTGCTAACTCTAGACTAACCATGAATCGTTAGCCTAACATTCTAACCTGACAAAAAGAAAGGGAACATTTCGATTTCGAAACAATTTTATTGGATAATTACAACAATAAAACTAAGCATATACAATTAGTGATACAGTTTATTGTCTTCGATATGTTTCACTAATGCACTTAAAGCACATTGAAGTTTATTCACATGTATTATATCAACTTTTGCAGAGAATCATAATTCATCCTCCATTTTAAATTTGCTCAAGGATATCACATATCTTGCACATATTTCATCCCATTCCAGGCAAAGCCGTGATCCTCTCGTGATTTCCACCGCAATGTTTGGTGCTCTTGTATTATTGCTACCAACTCCTCTATCAACTTCTAATAGGGTAAACATTCCACTCATCATCAGCACAAATATATCCAAATGAGTAAAGACAAACTGTTCTCACTCCTTTGAATTCTATTCACAGACTAATAAAAGCTAAAGAAAAAATCCTTTCCTTATATTCTCTGCAATCCTCTCCCGCTAATATGTAACCAGCTCCCTGATTGGCTTAGAAGGAGACACGTGATTTGTTTCCCGTTATCGGATCAATAAAATTCCCAATTGATTACGCAATCAATTTCTCAGAAATCCATTTCCCCTAGGGAGTCTATGCTCATATATGGTGCCCCGTCATGAGTTATAGATCAATACATTTCCCCCACTGTTAATGCGCATGTGCAAACTTCGCCCCGGAGACAATACACTTGAAAACAACCAATAAATCGACCTTGACATCATCCATTAGACTCGATCAATAATCCGTGAATAAATTATAGCCTGTCAGCGTTAGACTAAATTGTAGATGGCAGCACGCAGTGTATCCACGAGTACTAGGGTCATCCCTACTGCTAACTTCCATTAAAGTAAGAATTGCAGGCTGAAGACACTTATACAAAAGTTTATTTAGAAAATTACCCGACTCTTTACAATGCTTTTTGACTAATTTTGTCATTCGTATATTTTACACTTGAAGTTAATAATAGCATTGCACTACTAATTACCGATTTTCATATATGTATTGGAATAAACTAATTTAAAATTAGATATCAAATTTAGTGTTACAACGTTGAAGCCAAGTTTCCCGTTCAAGACAAATCTGACTTGTCTACCCGTGAAAAAATCGAACGTCGCTTATGTTTATAGTTGTTTAAATGTTCTCCGGAGCACTTGCATCTCGGTCCGGGTTTTTATACTTGCATCTCGAGTTTAAGCACTTGCATCTCGGTCCGGGTGGAGATAGGGAAAGATCATACTGTCTATTATTTATATACAGTGGGTAGGGCGTATATCATAGAAGTACCTAAAAAATAATATAAAAATAAAAAATAATTCTGCGAAATTCTGTAAATCTGACATCTTTGTCACATAAAAGCTGAGATAAAGCTGCCTTTATTGTGATAGCAGTTTAGAAATAGAACTAAATCAAATCAACTTGCCTCGTCATTATAATGGTTCATACAACTCAACTACTCTTCCGTTTCTGCTCTCAGTCTAAATCTAAGTGAATTGACAAACATACACTTGAAGTCTACAAGAACTGAGTTGTTCAACTCGTTATCAAGAATGGTCTGCTTGCTTTTGTTTCCCCTTTTTTCTCTTAGATTTCTTTGTCCATTTAGTAATTCCTCGCCAATACTGAAATAAAAGACGGCGTCAAGATGGGTGGAAGTGGAATACTTAGTCTATTTACTTTTGAGCTGTCTAGTCATTGTTCGTTTATTTGTAAGGAAAAAAGAGAATAAGATTTACGTCCACAAATTGGTGGCCACTAAAAGCTTAAACTTTAACATTAACCTTATAATTAAATATAGTAGTTGCAAGAAATTAGAGCAAGTATAATTTATTTTCCGTGTCAGAAATGTGTAAACTTTTTAAACTAAGGAAAAAAGAACTACTGAGATCATCGTTGTTCGAAGCCAAGGCCCAGTCTTCTGTTATGTAATCCAGCATCACAGTGCCTTTTCAAACAGTTCGTGGTAACAAACTGTAAGTAGGGAGTGACCCGGCTCAATAGCAACCGAAACTCTAAAAAAAGGAATTTCGACATTAATAGATACATAGAAAGAATTAAATTTTTATGCTGATTTCAAATATACAAGTTTCATCAAGTTTAGTCTTACCCATCAAAAGTTACGTGCCTGAGAAAAATTGCGAAAAAAGGAGGAAAAACCCCCTAAAAGTCATACCCTTAATGAAAATCACACCATCAAATTCAGCGTATCAGAGAACTCTACTGTAGCTGTTTCAAAATCCTATCTGCGAAAGTGTGGAATTTTGTATTTTTTGCCAGAAGAAAGATCACGGTTGCGTGTTTTTTTTTTTTTTTTGTTTTTTTTTGTTCTTTTTTTTCTCACAAGGGTGATCGTATTGATCCAGTGGTCCTAGAATATCACTAGAGGGCTCATTCAAACAGAAAATAAAAGTTCTACTGCCTTTTTTAAGTGACAAAAAAATGGAGGGGCAACTAGGCCCCCTCCCACGCTCATTTTTTTCCCAAGGTCACCCGATCAAAATTTAGAGATAGCCATTTAGTTCAGCATGGTCGAAGAATATAATAACTATGTCTTTGAGAATGACTTAATCCATCACAGTTCCCGGGGGAAGGGCTGCAAGTTATGAACTTTGACCAATGTTTTCATATAGTATCGGCCATTGGGAAGTATACAGCCGTTTTTCAGAGGGGATTTTTTCTGGTAGCGACTGTGGGGTCGGGGGTTACGTGGGAGGATCTTTCCATGGAGGAAGTTTTCAGGGGGGAGGAACATTGCAATGAAGGGGGCACCGGATTTCTCAGCATTATTTAAAAAACGATCAGTAATTAAATAAAAAAAAACAAGTTTTTCAACTGAAAGTAAGGAGCCACATCAAAATTTAAAACAAACAGAAATTATTATGTATATAATTGGGTTCTGCCCCTAGTCAATACCTCGCTCTTTACGGTGAATTTTTTTTGTACTTTCTTTTTTAGTTTTTTAGGACTTTGTGATTAAGGGTTCATTTTTAGAGAACTGAAACAAAATTCGAACTTTAGCGTAAAGAGCGAGGTATCGACTAGGGAGGTAACCCCCTAATATACATATTAAAAATATTTGAATATAGATGTTTGTTACGTAAGTTAATTCGTAAGTTACGTATATTCATTACTAATAAAACGTTCGTAAGTAAAATCAAACAACTTTCGAGAAAGCCATTTAAGCAGTAAAAGTGAAATTAATATACAAATTTCGTTTTAATTATTCATATACGGTGAGCCAAAATCAAAACCTGCATTAATTCAAAAACGGAAAGAAATTAAATAAAAACACAAGCTTCTTTAACTGAATTAGTAAGGAGCGACATTAAAATTTAAAACGAACATAAATTATTCCGTATATGAAAGGGGATGTCCCCTCCTCAACGCATCGCACTTTAACGCTAAAGTTAGACTCTTTCTCACAACTCTTTTTTTTAAACAATGAAAACTTTAGCGTAAAGAGCAAGGTATTTAGGGAGGGGGGGGGCAATCCATCATATCTTGAATAATTTTGGTTCGTTTTAAGTTTTAATTTCGCTTCTTACTTTAAGTTAAAAAAAACTTTTTTTTAATTTAATACTTTTCTGAATCGATTTTTCTAAAAGCACAAGATAGTTATGATTATAGTTGAAATGATAAGTTTAGTTCAGTTTTATTGGCTCACTTGAATAGGAT
Organism: Artemia sp. Qi Xiang Cuo; assembly: GCF_049724085.1. Taxonomy (NCBI): domain Eukaryota; kingdom Metazoa; phylum Arthropoda; class Branchiopoda; order Anostraca; family Artemiidae; genus Artemia; species Artemia sp. Qi Xiang Cuo. The sequence continues at coordinate 71,172,374 of NC_142797.1, read as the reverse complement.
TTGCTGTGGAATTTGTGTTTATTTCTCCGTAAATTGCTCTCTTTTCGTCTTTAAAATACATTAGTTTCTAAATTAGGAATGCCACTGAGTCAACTGATGCTGATGCCTATAATAAGTAAATGAAGCTTAGGGTTTGAGCGTTTAAAACTATTGAGTAATCACGGTTTTAGTTATTGCCCCGCCATGACTAGATTTTACTAGTATTGAGATTTATATAGCACTATTTTGAGCCAATCAGAATTTTCCATAGAGTTATTGAGCCAATCAGAATATTCTATGAAAATTCTGATTGGCTCAAATTAGTGCTAGCTAAATCTCAACATTAGTAAAATTTTACTAGGGATGGCCTTTAGTTTTTCGTCACTGTCGATGTTGTCGATTTTTCCTTTTTACGACAACATATTTCGTGCGTTTTTCAAGAAATATTAAAAATTTGAATTGTAAAAAATTTGCCATAGATGGACCACTTCGAAACACACTAGTCATATTACATATCAGGATGAATTCTTGTGTGTCGGTGCCACGCGCCCCAAACTTTCCAAAACGAACGATTTAAAATTATATTCAAACGACTATCTAAAGGTATTTTAAATAGTTTATCCCATACTAGAACGAAGACTTGGGCTGCATTGCCAAAACTAACCTAAAATTCAGTAAGTATCCCTTGAAAAAGAAAGCATAGAACTATTCAGCTGAATTTTTAAAGGTTCAAATCCTAATGTAGTCTTTGAGGCTTTAGCCAAATATTAAATAAGAAAACAAGTTTTTTCAACTGAAGAAGCAACATTAAAACTTAAAACGAACAGAAATTATTACGTTTGTGAGGGGGTTCTCCCCCTCGTCAATACCTCGCTCTTTAAGCTAAAGTTCAAATTTTGTTCCGATTCTAAAAAACTTTCCAAAGTACTACAAAATCTTTAGCGTAAAGAGCGCCCCCTCACATGTTTTTGTAATTTCTGTTCGTTTTAAGTCTTAATGCTGCTCCTTACTTTCAGTTAAAATAACTTGTTTTTAATTTAATTTCTGAACGTTTTTTAATTAATGCAGGTTTTCATTTTTGTTCACCGTACATGAATAATTAAAACAAAATTTGCATATTAATTTTACCTTTTTTGGCTAAATTGCTTTCACCGAAGTTGTTTAATTTTGCTTATGAACGTTTTTATTAGTCATAAATATACGTAACTTACGAATTAACTTACGTAACAGACTTCCATATTCGTATGTTTTTATTACGTACATTGGGGGGTTCACCCCCTAGTCAATAGCTCGCTCGTTACTTTAAAGTTCGAACTTTTTTTAATTCTTTAAGAATGACCCATTAATCACAAAGACCGTTAATTGGAATAAATAGCTATTATGAAAGTACTAAAAAAAAAACTTCAGAGTACAGAGCGAGGTATTAACTAGGGGCGAACCGAATCATATACGTTATAGTTTCTGTTCGTTTTAAGTTTTGATGTTGAAAAGTTTTCAGTTGAAAAGTTTTTCAGTTGAAAACTTTTTTTTTTTATTTAATTTCTGATTGTTTTTAAATAATACTTGGAAATCTGGCACCCCTTCATGGAAATGTCGCTCTCCTATAAAAAATCCCTCCATGTAAGGATCCTTCTATGTAACCCCTCCCCCCACCAGAAAAAATACCCCTGGAAACGTTTGTATACTTCCCAATAACCAATACTATATGTAAGCAATGGGCAAAGCTCATAGCTTTCAGCCCTTCCCACGGGGACTGTGAGGGATTAAGTCAACATCAAAGATATAGCTATTAGATTTTTCAACTATGCTGAACAAAATGGCTGTCTCAAAATTTCATAGGATGACTTTGGGAAAATGAGTGTGGGAGGGGGCCTAATTGCCCTACAATTTTTAGGGTCAATTAAAAAGAGCAATAGAACTTATAATTTCGGTTCGAATGTGCCCTCTCGCGATATTCTAGGACCACTGGATCGATATAATCACCCCTGGAAAAAGTAAAATAAATAAAATAAACACGCATCCGTGATGTTTCGTCTGGTAAAAAATAAGAATTTCCACATTTTTGCAGATATGAGCTTGAAACCTCTACAGTAGTGCTCTCTCATACGGTAAATCTGAAGGTGTGATTTTCATTAAGATTCTATGACTTTTGGGGAGTGTTTCCTCCTTTTTTTTAAATATGGCGAAATTTCTGAGTAAACTTCGTGAAATTTATACGAGTAAACGGTACGAGTACGAGTAAACTTCATGAAATTTATATATTAAAAGTCTGCATAAAAATCCGATTCTTTGGATGTATCTATTGCTATCAAAATTCCGTTTTTTAGAGTTTCGGTTACTATTGAGCCGGGTCGTTCCTTACTTACTGTTCGTTACCCCGAACTGTTTGATGGAGTATAAATTTACTCCGTTGATATTAGAATCAGAAGTGCTAATCCATAAGAGTATAGAGCGGAGAGTGATGATTTTCTTAATGAATAGGCATAAGAGCGATTTTTCAATATTTATGGTTTTTTCAATGAAAATAACGAATAATGGGTATTTCCAAAATCTAGGAAACAATTTCCTCCTCCCTATTGCCACCCCTGTTCAAAATCCCGACCTTTTAGTCATTGTTCGCCATAAAGAACTGACTGTCATTCACTTAAACTGCAAAAGTATTTTATTTCTTAAAGAATACTCAAGATAAATTCTGCTGGATGGAAAGGGATGAACTGCTCGATGAACTGAATTTGGTAATTTTTCTTATTATACATTAATTATCCAGCATTTTAAACATGGATTTTTTTAAAGCATATATTAGTATCAATTTTTTCTTGATTATACAAGAAAGGTCTAGACTCCTTAGGAGCATAAGTGGTCAAGGAGCCTTACACCCAATCCACCACCACGTAAAATCCCAAAATTGGCGCTGTGTTCCCTATATATTCTTTCATTTCTTATCAAATTTGTCTTTTTGTTGTCGCTCCCCAAAACACCGCTTAAACCAATTCTTATCTGCATACCAGCCCTTCTTGTTCGTTTTTCTCTCTTCTTCTATTTCACTAATTCATCTCTCAGGTTTACTGACACAATTAACAGAGCAAATTAGACTGGTGTTTTTACAAAGGCTGAATCAGCCTGCCTATTCTCATCATCAATAAGTCTCTGAGAATGTCAAAGCAGTAGATCCAATTATGTGGCTAATGACTGCAGGAAGAAGTTTCAGATACTTAACTTCGAAAATATTCACAAGAAATCAATCAGAACCGGATGCTGATTTTACTTTGGTAACGATTTTCCCCCCTTTTTATTCTTTTTAAAGAAATTGCGCAAAATATCATTTTCATGATTTATACTATTCTAGATTTTTTCTCCCTAACTTCACTAATAAACTAAGAAATATCCAAAGTCGAACTATTCGACTATGCTAGATTTCCTAGCCAAGGAAATAATATAAAACTTCCAAGGGAATGTATATAAACTCTTTTGTCTCAAGTTAAGAGTTTATGCTTAGTGCATCTTGAAGAATATTTAGACAGTGAAATTGCCAGGCGAGGAAAATATAAAGGACCTTATAGGGCTATACGTATGAAAATTATGTAGAAATTCGTATTTATCCACATTCAGTGATTAAATACTATTCCCTGTTTAACCACCTCTCCGAAATGGCTTGAAATACAAAATATCTGGCTATGCATATAGTTAATATAAGTGTTTCATTACTTTTTAATTAACTAATTACGAAATTTTGACAAAAAAAAGTTTAAAAAAAACAATGAGCTACATTAGACCAAAGATGAGCCGAAATAAAATTTAATAATAAAAGTGTAAAACAACCAAAAACACCAACAATAAATGAAGACACCCAAAACAAACAGAAACTACAATAACTGATTCAAAAACAAAACGAGCAGAAATTGAAGTTACTAGGACTGACGCTTCCGAATCCTCTCCACAGCCATCTAAAGACCAGAACATAATTTGCACTTTACTAGAAACGGTCCTTATTTTAAGCTGAGTTTTTATTTCTAATAAAATCACCAAATACACTATCACAGCTAAGATTACTGCAAAAAAAAAACAACAAATTAATGCAGATTGACAGTTTAGTGTATACACTGATATTCATTCCTGAAAGTCTTATTAATTTTGGATTTATTAAAGTTAAAAAACATCTAATATGTATTATGTTTTCAGTAAATTGTTCTAGTCTGTAGAAGAGCATGAGAGTGTCAGCCTTACTCATCTTAGTTGCCTTAGTATTAGTTGCAATATTGTTCTAGTAGTTCGAGTAGTAGTAATAGTAGCAGTAGCGAACTACTAAGTAGTGGTTGGACTAGCAGTAGTAGCGGTGGTAGTGTTAATAGTAGCGCGTGCATATTGCCTTTAGGTCAATTGATTTTCCCCTTAAGCATCCTCGTAGTATGAATTCTTTCCTTGAATTCAACTTTCCTCTAAACATTTCTTCAAATCCTCACCTCAATACTACTACTACTACTACTAACAACTCACCGCAGCACCAAGCCGCCTGAGGCAAACACAGCTACGCACGCTCCTCCTCCATCCAAATCTATTCAAAGCCTCCCTCTTTACACCCTCCCACGAAGTTCCCATTTCCTTTAAATCTTTCTTTATGACGTCATCCCACCCCAGACAAGGCCAACCTGCTTTCTAAACAGAGACGGTTGGCCCTAGACGGTTGGCCGAAAAGGACAATCTTCGGCAATCTGTCATCCTTCATCCGAACAACGTGCCCTAGCCAGCTCAACCTTTCTTTCATTATAGTCTTAGAGAGCGGTATTGAACCACATTTCTCTGATAGCCTATTGTTTGAAATACGGTCAGTCAGCCGGGTACCCAGAACAATCCTTAAGCAATTTCTCTGGAAAACATCTAGCAAATCTTCATCTGCTTTTCGGAGCGCCCATGCTTCAGAGCCATATTTGACCACTGTCATCACTGTAGCTTCTAATATTCTATTTTTGGTTTGAAGGCTTATCTTTCTATTCTTCCAAACTTTTTTTTGACTGTGAAAAAACACCCTGGGCCTTGACTATTCTACTTTTAAGATCTTCTCTGCTCCCACCATCTTTACTAATAATACTACCAAGGTAAGTGAAGCTGCCCACCTGATCAATCTTTTCATTACCCAACGTCACCATTTCATCTTTCACTTATTCCTTTAGGTCAATTGATTTTCCCCTTAAGCATCCTCGTAGTATGAATTCTTTCCTTGAATTCAAATTTCTTCTAAACATTTCTTCAAATCCTCACCTCAATACTACTACTACTAACAACTCACCGCAGCACCAAGCCGTCTGAGGCAAACGAAGCTACGCACGCTCCTCTTCCATCCAAATCTATTCAAAGCCTCCCTTTTTACACCTGCCCACGAAGTTCCCATTTCCTTTAAATCTTTCTTTATGACGTCCTCCCACTCCAGGCAAGGCCAACCTGCTTTCTGTTTAGCCCTAGATGGTTGGCCTAAAAGGACAATCTTCGGCAATCTGTCATCCTTCATCCGAACAACGTGCCCTAGCCACCTCAACCTTTCTTTCATTATAGTCCTAGAGAGCGGTATTGAACCACATTTTTCGTATAGCTTATTGTTTGAAATACGGTCAGTAGGCCGGGTACCCAAACAAACTGTAGGCAAATTCTCTGGAAAACATCTAGCAAATCTTCAACTGCTTTTCGGAGTGCCCATGCTTCAGAGCCATATTTGACCACTGTCATTACTGTAGCTTCTAATATTCTATTTTTGGTTTGAAGGCTTATCTTCCTATTCTTCCAGACTTTTTTTTAACTGTGAAAAAAAAACACCCTGAGCCTTGGCTATTCTACTTTTAACATCTTCTCTGCTCCCACCATCTTTACTAATAATACTACCAAGGTAAGTGAAGCTGCCCACCTGATCAATCTTTTCAGTACCCAACGTCACCTTTTCATCTTCACTTATTCATAGCCTTAGTGACTTAGTTTTCTTAACATTAATTTTCAAACCTATTCTAGCACCCTGAACTCACAAAACCTCTAAGCCTTCATTCATTTTGCTCACACTTTCGTCTAGGATACTTAAATCATCAGCATAATCTAAGTTCAGCAGACTTTTTCCTTCCCATTGGATTCCGTGGTCTCCCATTCCTTTTCCAGTGCTCCTTAATACAAAGTCCATCAAAATAATCCATATAAAGGGCTATAGGACACAACCCTGCTTAACTTCTGATTTAATACAAAACCAGCTGCTAACCTCATTTCCTACCTTAACCGCAGCAGTGTTATTCACGTACATAGTACTAATCACTTTAATGTATTTGTCCCGTATACCATACAAGGATAAAACCTTTACTAAAACTCTTCTGTCAACAGAATCGAACGCTTGCTCATAATCTATAAAACTGAGGACCAAAAGTGTCTGAAGACTCAGACACTTCTCAATTATTAGCCTCAGAGTGAAAATTTGGTCGACACATCCTCTACCTTTTTTAAAACCGCACTGTTCTTCTCTTAAAACTTTGTCTACAGCATCTCTCAGTCTAAAAAGTATCATATTACTAAGTAGTTTACTTCCTACAGAGACCAGACCAATCCCTTGATAATAACCACACTCACTCTTATCACCTTTCTTATAAAGTGACTTAATGAAGATTTTCCTAAAATCATTAGGTACTTCCCCTTTCTCAAAAATCATATTTATAATCTTCAGTAACTTATTTCTAGCCTCAGAGCCACCATATTTAAGAAAGTCTTTTACCACCCTATCAGCACCTGGAGCCTTATTTTTTTTAAATCCTTTTAGTACTGTCGCTAATTCCTCCTCACAAAACAAATCTTTCTTCATATTGGTTTTTTCCTCATCGCTAATTGCGGCCCCATTCCTGTCTTTAACTAGGCCAGGTCAGGATTGACTACCCCCTTTCAATTTGTTAACATGCCAGTACAATACTTTACTATTAAGCCGTGTAGCTGCATCTTCTATATCCTAGGCAATTTTATCCATGGCCTCCACTTCACACCTCCTTAGTTCATATTTTATTGCTTTCTTCACTTTCTTTACATTCCTTTTATTTTCAAATGATCTATCACTCAGATATTTCTTGTACAAGCCCTTTCTCCTTTCTCTTAAACATAAAGCTTTTTCACTAATATTCTTAGCTGCAGTTCTAGCTTTCTTCCCTAAGACACCTTCAGCAACTTCACAATTTATTTTTCTAAAATTATTCCAACCATCTTCCACATTGTCAAATTTTAAACTCTCAAGTTTAGTATTCAACTGTTCCTGGAAAGCTTCTCTCAAATTCTCATCCTGGAGTCTACCAACATCATAACTTCCTGGGAGGTAGTTATCCTTCCGATATATCAGCTTTAAATTAACCCTTGACACTACTAGATGGTAAGCTTTACCTGAATGCCAGTGGTCTTTTGAAGCACTCAAGGTCAAACATGCCAATCTTTCCCAATAACTTGTACTATATGTAAACAGTGTGCCAATGGCAGATCTTACAACCCTTGCCGAGATGGCTCTGGGGGATGGACATACAAGGAAACATGGTTTTTGGATTTTTTTCAATTATGCTGAACACAATATCTGTCTCAAAATTGTAATTGGATGGATTTGGTGAATAAAGGGACGTAAGAAGGGGACTGATTGGCCTCACATCACTCTTTACTCTAAAAAAGGAACTAGGTCCTTCACTATTCAATCGAGCTCCTTCTGAAGTTACTACTTTAGCTCCATTCATGCCTTGGTTAAGAAAAAATAAACAATACATTGTGGCCATTTCGCTCTTTACTTTGGTTACCTTTTGGTTAGTTTAATATCCTCCAAAACTAGCATTTTAATTTTCAACTTCATACTTCAAGCCCTCCCTAAGATATTTCTGATACACCCTTTTGATTACCTGCATGAAAACAACGTGTCATGATTTTTTCCCCCTCAATATGCTCTGAAATTTTCACCTTCATGCCCTTAGCCTCAGTTTAACCAATAGTAACAGAACTAGTAGTAAGAGTATTACTAGTTGTAGTAGTAGTAAGATTAGTAGTAGTACAAAAAGTAGCAGTACTAGAGCTGACAGTAGAAACAGTATATACTTATTCCCTTTTGGTCAGATGAGCATCCCTCTCAACAGGACCTGAAAGATTCACCTAAATACTACATGCTGTTGTTATGATATTGCCGATATACACTTTTGATAACCTGCATGCCCATAGCGTATTTTAATTTAGTTTGACTTCCCCCTCAACATTTCCTAAAATTTTCATCTTAATACTCTTAGCTTTGGTATGAGTTGCAATAGAAATTAAAGTATTGGACTAGCGGTTGTAGTAATATTAGTGGTCATATTATAAGTAGTAGTTTTCTTTTATTGGCTTTTGCTCAATTTTTTTATCCCCTATGCTTTCCCATAAAACTCCAAATTAATATTCTAAGCCATTCCAAAAAAGATGTCAATTTGACAACATGTATGCGAAAATTGTATTTTGAGTTGGTTCAACTTTCTTCTCAATATTCTTTTAAATGTTTACCTGCATACCCTTAGCCTCAGTACTACTAGCATCATAATGGTAGTAGCAGCAGAAATAGGAGAATTGTTTTGTATTAAAAGTAGAATTAAAACTAGTAGTATTAGTGGTAGTAGTAGTAGTTGGAGTAATAATAGCAGCAGTATCAATAGTACCGCGCATATATTGCCTTTAAGTCGATTGACCTTAGCCTTAAGATTTCCCTTAAAGTTCAAACTTAAGGCCATAAGCCATTCCTGAGATATATTCTTTTTACAGCCTGTATAGTTTTTTTTAGTTCAAATTTCCTCTCAAGATTAACTTAAATTTTCACCCTCATATCCTTAGGCTTAGTAATACTAGTATCATAGTGGTTGTAGGAGTGGTTGTATTAGTAGTGTTGCATTAATACAAGTAGAAACAGCGCTAGAGGTAGTATTAGTAGTAGTAGTAGTATGCATATATTCGCTTTTTGTCAGTCGAACACCACCCTTAGGATGCCCTGAACCTTTAGCTAGATATGATAAGCCGTTCTTAGGATATTGCTGATACGCCCTTTTAACAATTTGTATGTACATAGTAAGTTTTTGATTTAGTTAAACTTTCACCTCAAAACTTCCTCAAGATTTTACCTTAATAGCCTTAGCCTTATTAGGAATCACTACAAAAGCAGAAGTCGTAGTAGCAGTATTAGTAGTAGTAGTTGCAGTATTTGTAGTAGTAGCAGTAGTAGTAGTAGTAGCATACAAATATTGCCAACTTGGTCAATGTATCATCCGTCTCATCATTCCTTGAAAGACCAAACTTAATGTCCTCTGTCTCTCCTGAGTTACGCCCTTTTGATATCGTTTATGCACACAATGTGCATCAAAATTATCTGAAACCTTCACCTGAATGTCCTTGGTTTCTTTGAACGCTTGAGGTGAAATATGCCGTCTTTTCCAATAACAAATACGATGTGTAACCAATGGTCGACTTGCTTTGTGTTACTCTCCAGTGTGTTACTCTGCATGATTTGCGCGCTATAGAGCAATCAAGACCCAACTTTTTTGCATGAGTATCTATCTGAGTCACAAACTATTTGGCTTACTGGAAAACTTACAGTTTTCAGAAGCTACAATGAAGCCGGAGATAAATCAGTCACGGTGGGAACCAAGACTGTTCAAGACGGTTTTTTGCACCTAAATTTCCACTGAAGGGGGTCTAAACCGTTATTTTCACTCCAATTTTTTACCTGATGATAGACACGCAGCGAGCGAAACTTTGTAGATGCACATGTTGGTTGCAAGTCTCGAGGATACACAAATTTTGAGGATATTAAGACCATCTTTTGCAAGATACGGAAGCCAGCTGAGTTTAGGTATTCATCATTCTTGTGTCCAAAGGTAGACAGTAAAGCACGTTCTCCAGCACTAACTATCTCCTCCTTTGTGGTCACCATCAGGAAAACTGGAGAACTTCTTCAGAACACCTCATTTTTCTTAAATATACCTGCATCCTTTTTTTCCCAACACTGGGTATATGGGAAAAGGTGTCACAGCAAAGAAGTGATGTCAAAAAACTATGGAACTGTAGATTTTTATTTCTCCCCCAAGCTAGTTCTTATAATGTTTATGTCCCACGCAAGACTTAAAAAGCCTTGTTTTGCTTCTGGAGAAATATGTATCTTACTGGAATCGTAATTGGCATGAAATAATAAAAGAGTAATTCAGTATCATCACCAACTAACGTAGTAGGAAGAGTAGAAGACTTCTCAAAAGCAGTTCTTCAAATCCGAGTCGGGTTCTCCGTGAATTGCTTCGAACCCCCCTACAAATAAGCTTTCACCAAGCATGCGGATGAATCTTAACTTATCGTTTTTGTTGGATAGAACTTCTTTCTTGGGCATTTGAAGATATAAGTTTTGAGTAAATATTAACTCTTTTCAATTAAATTTTACACTTCTGCTTTGATTCTGGTCTTTTGTTGCAGGTCCTCCATAATATCTGTCAAAAACCAGTGAAGAGTGTGGGTACTGCGTTACAATAGATACCAAGTGCTGGTTAAATATTGTTTCAAAGCTGCTTCCACAAAAGCCTATAAAGAAGAGCTCGACCATCCAAAACGTGAAGGAGGGGTCCTAGTATTTTTCCTAAGTGAGCACAGGTTATCTGCATCTTTAAAAGTTTCAAATAAAGATTTTGCAAGATCATGCTTATTTTTGGTGTCCTCATGAGTTCATCGGCGTCAAATAGTGACAGAAAAACATGCCATAATTCGTGTTTGAAGCAGTCTCTTCTGGTATGATTAAGCTTTTGCAACATACAAGAAAATCAGGTACATCAGGCTAGGGTCTATCTCCTTGATCTTCGGTAGGCCAGGTCTTTTGGCTATCACGAGGCTTATACGTGATTTCTTTCGGAAAACATAATTCTTAACCGACTTGTTGACGGTGCAAGCAGAACGTGATATAACTCAATGATATCGCTGAAACTCTGTCATAAGAGTAAGGCTTCTTTATGTCCTAAAACTCATCATAAATTTCTGATTATAGCCAAGTCGGCTAACAACCCAGCCTACTGCCTTTCTGAGTGTTTTATCGTATAAGGGCCGTCGTTTTAAAATAAACAGTAAATTTCTGGGTGACGAACAGATAGCTTGTCCATTTTTGAAGTTAGATTTTTGTAGTCTTTAAATATAGGTAATGGCCTGCTGCTGCAAGACAGGGAAGCATGTTTTTAACTATGTGAAGATGTTCTTCCCACAGACCAAATCTCTCTGTCCTTAGGAATCACTGAATTATGCCAATCATATCGAGGAACTGCATAAAAAGCTTCACTGTTTTGTTTCAATCGACTGAAATTTTTTTAATTCTGCTTGTCAAACACAGCATCAAGATCTTTTAGTAATTGATGTTTACAGATATCTTGTAACTTACAAGTCATACAAAGCTTCCAATGTATCTATTGTCATAAATCCCTTAAACTTTAATACACAAAATTGGGGTACCCAAGCTTTGATCATATTTTCTTGCAAAGCGTTAGTTAATGCTATCCCTGTCAATATGTGATATACTATTTGTTCAACATAAGAAATTTCAAAAATTTCTTTCCGGCATGATCCTTGCATGATATATCCAGTGCAGCTAAGAAAGCTCACGAAAAGATGAAATCCACCTAGTTTCACGACAATTCTTTTCATTAATCTTCCAGAATTTTCACTCTCTATTATTGTACTAGATCTTCACCATAGAGGCTGGTCAAACTTTACAACAGGCATTAATTCTTATTTCTCCCTTTGCTCAACTACAAACATCAAGGCAGAATGCCAGCTGGATTCACTATTCGAAGGAAGATCGATCATGGTTAGAAACAAGATACCTAATTTTGCAGCTGGTCATCGAAATTTTTCCTTCATAATTCTGTTATAAGCAGACCATGGAGCTTTTAAGCACCAAGAAGCCATAAAAAACAAGTCAAGCTCACAATAAGGATCGAAATTTGATATTCGCAAAAGATTTTCATATTTTATAGTTGAAGGAAATGAGTCGTTTCTTTTGAAATTCAAATGTGGAATTAAACACCATCGGCTAATATAAGTTCCTTCTATTTCCAGCCTCAGATAACTATAAATTTTTTCTTGAGGGTAGAGTTATTCTGCAATAATAGATAGACAATGGAAAGCACTCTTGTCGTCTAAAACGTAAACATCACGATCAGTATTGCCATCCACATGCTGGACACACTTGTTACCACTCAACTGGGCTTCGGCTTGTTTGTGGCATGCTGCATGCTTTTTGAACTTTCGCAATTCAGTGCATAAACAAGATCGTTTATAAGTCCCTTATATCCGTTAATTTTCGTTTATAAGTCCCTTTATAAACGAAAATACTTTAAAAGTCAAAGTTGATCTTGGAATGCGCAAGTTTTAGTTTTCATGTAACATAAGCTTGGTTTACTTGCGCTTTTGATATTAAATATAACGACTTAAAAAGTCTTAAAAAAAAAAATATCCACGGATGGCAGGTTATTATAAAACAGCGGAATTACCTACCATTTTGTCATTTTCCTTTAAGTATTCCAACACAATAAAAAATGTCTCATGCTCTTCTGCATCGCCCGGTCTTCCACGTTTGATCCTCTTAGTAACATTGGCGTCGCTTCAAAACCTCTAGGGTACGTTACGGTACGTTGGAAAAGCAGCTGAGTAGAACACTTAATATACAGAGTCAGAGGCATGGAGGTCTGCCATTATACTTATGCAAAAAAAGGGCGGTATTTATCCACTCATCTTTTCTTTCTTTGCAGACAAAAAGCACGAATTTTCACGATTTTTTTTTGTTCTGACCTGACGCCAAAAATATCCATTCTTTTGCTTTGTCTTAAGAGTAACTTTGTACCACAAAACAAACAACAGTTATTCAAGTAGAACTTCATCGAATGGGACCTTCGAAGACATCTTTCCTTAGTGTTTTTCTCTAGCTCTTACCGTCTTATTTGCTTCCGTAATTTTTCTAATTCTTTCTTGCTTATGTAAGATTTGCAGCAATCAATGTGCACCCAACTTCCTACAGCAACTTCAAGGTTCTTTCCTCACACTTTAGAGGCTGCAATTATATCCAAAAACCCTTTCTCACTGGTGACTCTTGTTGCGCCCAAGCTATCTACGCTTTTAAAGCCTATTGGACAGACGGAAGATTTCATCTAAAAAAATTCACTTTCAGAAATAGAAATAATTCTGTTATCGGCAAAGATTCGGCATTTTTTTGTTAGGAATAGTAGTAATATATGAAATACAGAAAAAAGAATTGGACTGAGGAAAGATAAGTTCCTCCGGTTAGAGGTGATTCAGCTCTTCTATAATCACTAAACATACATAAAAAGAGTGACGGACAAGGAATCATCGTGCAAATAAAATATCGTTATAAGAGAAAAAGAAATGCAGAAAAATTAAAATAGAGCGTGGTTCTAAAAAAAAAGTAATTTGGTAGAAGATCCTTAAAAAGAAGTTGAAGGAGAAAATTTGGCGATTATAAAGAAAAAATAATGACTGTTATTCAATTGTGCTAAAAAATCTTGAAAAATCTGCAATATTTTTTTTTTTCGCTAAAAACAGATTTTTGGTGGAGAAACCGGAAAACACTCATTGATTATACTGGAAAAGTAAGCGACTCTTTTAAATAATAATAATAATAATAATAATAATATAATGCAAAAACGTAGGCCACAGCCTCTTACAAAACAGGAAAAAAAAACAATACAAAAATTAAGATAAATCTTCTAAAGTTACTGAAGTCGTACACACGCCTCTCGTATGTCTTGTCAAACGAGTTCTTGGAAGAGCTGATGGAAGGTGCGGAACAGTTTCTTCGGGTAGGGAGTTCCAGGTGTCGACGACTCGGTTTCGAAAGGCCCATTTGCCTACATTTTTGTAGAACCTTTCAGTTTTAAGCTTTAAGGGATGGCCACGTAGATGATGTTCGTTAAAGACCAGCAGCGCTTCTTCGGGGATGTTGTCATAGCAGCCATGGCATAGCTTGTACAGCTCGATCATATCACCCATTAGAAATCTGTATGAGAGTGCTGGTAGGTTTAGCAGACGATGACGTAGTTTGTATGGGAGGTCTTTCAGACTTGGGGATAACTTCGTCATCTGCCTTTGAACTGCTTTCAGTGCATCTATATCCTTGTTAAGGGATGGAAGAACTGAGCAATGACCATATTCGAGAATTGGGTGGACTAGCGACTTGATGGGGGTCGCGAGCATTTCTATATCGAGACACTTGAACGTTCTCCTGATCAGCGCTGATAACTGCGTAGCCTGTTTTATGGCCAATTCATAGTGGTCCGAAAAGGTCAACTTGTGGTCAACCATGATACCCAAATCTCTTTTGACCGTGCTTTGAGCAAGTGGTATAGGCCCAATGCTGTATGATGCAGATGAACATTCAGCTACGAGGGTCAAGTGGTGGCTTTTCGGGATATTAATTTCCATCAGCCAAGTCTTCATCCAGGCACTAATACGGTCAAAATCTTCTTAGAGTTTGGCAGAGTCTTCAGGTAACATGATGATACGATATAGCTTGGTGTCATCCGCGTACAGCAGAATTGTTGAGTCAATATCATCAACTATGTCGTTTGTATAAAGGTTGAACAGAAGGGGACCTAGGATAGATCCCTGTGGGACACCACTGATAACGTTAAATTCTATTTGGCTTATCTGTCCTTCTAAAGCAAGGACTTGCTTGCGCCCGGTTAGAAAGTTTGTTATCCAGGCAAGTATTTGCTCCCCATCCAGGCCATATTTTGCAAGCTTGAGAAGTAGACGCTTATTCGGCACTTTGTCCAAAGCCTTCTGGAGATCCAGGTAGATAACATCTATTTCAAGTCCCTTATCAAGAGAGGTATTCCAGTCTTCCACTGCGTAGAGTATCTGAATTTCCGCAGATCGTTTTTTAAGAAAACCAAACTGTTTATCAGTAAGAATTCGTTTGCTTTTTAATTAGACGAGAATATGGTCTGACATTATAGACTCAAGAATCTTGCAGGAATACTAGTGAGACTGATCGGATGGTAATTTGACGGGATCTCCCTTTTGCCAGATTTGAAGATAGCTGACACGAATGCTCTCTTCCAGACACTTGGCAGTTCACCTTTATCCAACGATTTCTGGAATATGATTGTTAACGGACGAGCGGTTAAGTCAGCTGTCTCTCTTAAAACCTTTGGATGCAGTTTATCCGGCCCTAGGGATTTCTTCCTGTTTATAGCCTTCAGTTTCTTGAGTACTAAAGATTCAGTTATGCTGATACTAAAGATCGGCTCGTGATCGTTTGTGCTGCTGGTCGAGGGAATAGGTTCTTTAAGGTCTGGTTCTTGAGTAAACACTCTTGCGAATTGCTTGCCAAGAAGGTCTGCTTTGCCCTTTGGGTCTTCTAAGAGGGTGTTCAGCTGCTTGTCAAAAAAAGGTGGAATTCCACCTCCGTCCTTACGCTTTGAGTTGACGCATCTCCAGAAGCAATATGGATTTTTCTTCCGGCTATTGGCTAGTTTCCGTTCCCTTTCATTTGCTTCAAAGCGGGTTGTTTTTCGAACTTTGTTCGAAGCCTTTCGATAGCCAGCCCTTTTCAAGTCAGCAGGAAGCTTATATTTTAGTTTCGATTTCATTTTCTCCCAAGCTTCTTGTTTCCTTTTATAATGTTAATTGTTTCACTCGACAATGCTACCCGCGAGTGACGATATATTGTATCTTAAAGCAAGAGCATGAGCTAGATCCTTTTTTAGAAACTAGATAGCGCTTAACAACAAAAAGTTTTGGAAAATTAGTCAAACAGTTCGTAGTATAAGAAGACACGTGGCATAGTAGTAACCGAAACTCTAAAAACGGAATTTTGATGCCAATAGATATATCAAAAGAATTGACTTATTATTTTGATTCCAAATATGTAAAATAAATTAAGTTTAGTAACTTATCAAAGATTACGAGCCTGATAAAGTTTGCTCAATTTTCAAAAAACGGGGAAACACTCCCTAAAAGGCAAAAAAATATAATGAAAATCACACTATCAAATTTAGTATATAAAAGAATCCAACTGTAGAGGTTTCAAGCTCCTTTTTTTCAAGAAAATGAGGAATGCTCCATTTTTTCCCCGAATAAAGGCCACGAATGAGTGTTTATTTGTTTTTTTTTCTCCCAGGGGTGACGGTATCTCCTCAATGGTCATAAAATATCGGAAGAGGGCCCAATCAAACGGAAATTTAAAGTTTTAGTGT
Source organism: Artemia sp. Qi Xiang Cuo (assembly GCF_049724085.1). Taxonomy (NCBI): domain Eukaryota; kingdom Metazoa; phylum Arthropoda; class Branchiopoda; order Anostraca; family Artemiidae; genus Artemia; species Artemia sp. Qi Xiang Cuo. The sequence continues at coordinate 71,156,157 of NC_142797.1, read as the reverse complement.
CCTTTTTGAGTGAAAAAAGAGATTGGAGGAAAACTAACCCCACTTCCACGCCCCTTTTCCCCAAAAACGTCCGATCAAAATTTTTGGATAACCATTTTCTTCAGTAGAATTGAAAAGCCCAATGAATATGCTTTTGAAGATAACATGACCCCCTACAGCCTCTGTGGAAAGATTTTTGAGTTGTAAAATTTGCCCATTGTTTATGTATAGGATTGGTTATAGGGAAGTATGCATACATTTTTTGGGTGGCGGACAAATTTTCTACTGGGAAAGTATGCATACATTTTTTGGGTGGCGGACAAATTTTCTACTGGGGTAATTTTCTATGGGAAGAGAAGTTTTGGGGTAACTTTTAAGGGAAAATTTTACACTGGGGGAATTTGTCAGAATACCTGTGCAAAAATCCTTTTTTTTGTCTTGCTTTCTCTTTGCCGACTTAATTTTGCGCTTGTAAATGTTAAGGTAATTATCCGGGGTAAATTTTCACTGGGATGGAATTTTAGAGAGGACCTTCCTATGGTGAGGGGGGATTTTCTGTAAAGGTCGAGCCGGATTTCCTGGCTTCATTTAAAAGTGATCAGAAACTAATAAAAAAACAAGTTTTTTCAACTGAAAGTAAGGAGCGACATTGAAACAAAAAACGAACAGAAATTATCAAACAGTTTGTGGTAACGAACTGTAAGTAAGGAGCGACCCGGCTCAATGGTAACCGAACTCTAGAAAACGGTATTTTGATATAAATAGATACATCAAAAGAATCAAATTTTAATGCTGATTTCAAATATATAAGTTTCATCAATTTTACGCATCAAAAGTTAGGTATCTGAGAAAATTTGACTGATTTTTGAAAAAAGGTGGAAAGACCCCCTAAAAGTTATAGAACCTTAATACAAATCACACCATCATATTCAGCGTATCAGAGAACCCTACTGTAGAGGTTTCAAGCTCCCATCTACAAAAATGTGAACTTTTGCATTTTTTGCCATAAGAAAGATCACTGGTGCGTGTGTAGGTGGTTTTTTTTTTTTCCCAGGGGTGATCGTATCGAATCAATCGTCCTAGAATATCGTCGAAGGGCTCAATGGAATGGAAATTGAAAGTTCTAGTGCCCTTTTTAAGTGACCAAAAAAAATGGAGGGCAACTAGGCCCCCTCCCACGCTCATTTTTTTCCCAAAGTCACCTGATCAAAATTTTGAGATAGCCATTTTGTTCAACATGCTCGAAAATATAATAAGTATGTCTTTTAGGATGACTTAATCCTCCGAAATTTCCGGGAGGAGGGCTAAAAGTTATGAACTTTACCCAATGCTAACATATAGTATTGGTTATTTGGAAGTATACAGACGTTTTCAGGGGAGATTTTTCCTGGTAGTGGGGGGGGGGGGTTCGGGGGTTATGTGGGAGGATCGGTCCATGAAGGAAGTTCTCATGGGGGAAGGGAAATTGCTATGAAGGGGACGCCGGACTTCCCACCATTATTTAAAGCAAGATCAGAAATTTAATATAAAAAAAAACAACTATTTCAACTGCAATAGCAGCAACATCGAAACTTCAAACGAACAGAAAATATCACATATGATTGGGTTCACCCCGTAGTCAATACCTCGCTCTTTAAGCCAAAGATTTTTTAGCACTTTCATAAGAGCTATTTATTCTAATTAACGGCGTTTGTGATTAAGCGGTCATTTTTAAAGAATTGGAACAAAATTCGAACTTTCGCTTAAAGAGCAAGGTATTGACTAAGGGGCGAACCCCCTAATAAACAAATTAAAAATACATGAATATAGAAGTTCGTTACGTAAGTTAATTTGTAAGTTACGTATATTTATTACTAATAAAAACGTTCGTAAATAAAAGTAAACAAGTTTCGAGAAAGCCATTTAACTAAATAAAAGTAAATTAATATGAAAATTTTGTTTTAATTATTCATGTCCGGTGAGCCAAGATCAAAACCTGTATTTATTCAAAAATGTTCAAAAATTAACTAAAAAAAACAAGTTTTTTTAGCTGAAAGTAAGGAGCGATAATAAAACTTAAAACGAACAGAATTATTCCGTATACAAAGGGGGCTGTCCCCTCCACACCGCCGCACTCTTACGCTAAGTGTTGTCTCAGTCTCACAACTTTATTTTTTTAAACAATAAAAAACTTTAGTTTAAAGAGCGAGGCGTTGAGGAGCGGACAGCCCATTTCATATACGGAATAATTTCTGTTCGTTTTAAGTTGTATTGTCGCTCCTTACTTTCAGTTTAAAAAACTTGTTTTTTTTATTTAATTTTGTATATAAGGGGGGTTGCCTCTTGCTTGACATCTCGCTCTTCACATTATAGTTCGAATTTTCTCCCATTTCAACCAGGAGTAGCAATACCGATTTTGGAAAAGTTTATAAGCTCTTTTTTCTGTCGAATGGGATGAAAATCATTGCTGTTACAATATGTCCAATGTCTACCTCTTTTTTGTCGTATCTTTATTGTACTATTAAATGTTTAAGATATACTGTTAGTAAAATATTTTCTCAAAGGAGCCGTTGTTATCCCGGAAAAATATTTGTGGTCCTTTCGCTCTAAGACTTAAGAAAGTCTTGAGAATCGCCCACATTCTTTAGCAACATTCACTGAATATATAAGCTAATATATATATTTTATATTATTCTTTAAACGCTAATATATGCATAAACATGTATTTATTGTACTTGTTGGCCTATAGGATTGCACAGAACAATGGTTTTCAAATGACAGAAGAGAGAAATATTCATAAACTAAAGGAATGGATGAAGGATTTTCAAATAATACAATACAGAAAATATGTTTGTTGGTAAATCAGTACTATTGCATAAACTGTGAATTGATATTGCTTAAATATTTGGAAAGTGACTAAAATTAAATTTTTCTTTCCTATAATTGTCATTTCCACCTTCTAGAATGGATGAGCTCCTTTAATTTTGTAACAAACAACAATACCATAGAAATAAATAATTTTATTTAACAATGAAAAACAACAAAATCTCTTTATATCTTGGTTGTCGTCAGCAGTTAGACTAATATAATATAAATAATTTCTCAACATTTATTCAAAACAATAAATTTATTATATTTTGCTTAACGCTCTTAATTATATAAAAGCATATTGTATAAGTATATTGTATATTGGACATATTACATATTGTGTAAGAGCATTTAACAATAAGCAATTAATTGGATATTTCGTATAAATGTCGATATTTTATTTGTATTATTTTAATGTATCTGCTGATGACAGCCACTTTATGTGTTTGTTTTTCCCGTTTCACTGTCAAATAAAAGAAGTTGCCCTTGTTGAACTGTTATTTATAAATCAAGGATAGGCAGTGTTGTCTTCAAAAATACTTAATTTTTGAAATTACATAAAACTTATAAACATTAAAAGAACAAATGAAAATGAGACGTTTCAAATTTAAAGCAGCTTTCAGAACCTGAATTTTCTTCAAGATCTTTGTTAAAAGCAGGACATTCTATCTCCCTAAGTCTCTGTTAAGCTAAAATCTCTTTCCATAAGCATAATTACACATTTTGTTATTGGCTCAATCCATTGATTGTTTTTTGATCACTTCTGATTTTTTCTGCAACAGAAAAATACAATAAAAGCAGAACAAAAACAAATTGGCTTAAATTTTTATTTTAAAATTTCTCAAAATACATATAACATCACACAAGAGAAAACATTAAATAAAATTTTTCTATCGGACTGGGACTTTTGGATGTCCTCCAATATACCTAATAGAAATTGTCCTCGATACAACTAACATATACAATGAACGAAATAAATTTTGCATCTTCGTTATAATTGATTTTGTGCACTTCTTACTTACCTGTTCTTTTACAGGACATAAGCTGAAGTATACCTTTTCTGGTTGCTACAACATGACATATTGTATAATTCCACTTGTCGGGGTCCTCATTTATGCTCAGCGTGACGGCTTCAATCCACGAAGGTTCCAGCGACAGCCATGACTAGAAAACCAACCGTCTGTTTCAAGACTGGGTTTTGTAAACTGAAAATGTTTTAGTTCTTTTGTAGTTAATTCAATTATATTTAAAAATTTTTGTCTTACAGTATTAATCGGACGTTTAACAGTGGATTTGTGTACCCTACCCACTAAGCGCCATAATAATAGGACCTTTCATCTTCCTTTTATGGGTATTGACTTTTTATTTATATTGTTCGAATCATTACAATATAATTTTTAGGCATAACCAGGGTGGGCTCCTTTGATAGATTTCTTAATTGGAGCTTGCCCCTCCTATTTTCACTCCTCTGTAGGTAAGCTTATGTTAGTAATCTTTAGTATAACAGCCCAAAGCATTTTTACAACAAGAGGATAGCTCTCGCTATACAGCACCCATACTTCAGGCTTAGTCCAATAATATTCCACTTACTAAATCGTGTAAGGGAGTGAATACCCCCCCCCGCAATTCTATCTAAGGAGTGTTTAATGTATATTGAAGTATATGCAGCTCTGCCTGGTGTTATGAGGTAACAGATGGTCCCATTTGACTTGCTGCGGTTCTGGGTCGTGGAGAAAAAGGATTTAGAGCCACGAAGGGTCCCGATTGACAGCGAACAAATAACAGATTGAAAGCTAATTAATCGGAATCTAGGCTGGACTGTCATGGCGCTATTTTTTGTCATCTAGGGAGAGGCTTGGGGAGAAACAAGAAATGAAACATAGACCAGGTTTAGATTTCGAGATTCCATATTAGTTTTCTGCCAAGAGACAAGCCGTTTCTTGGTTTCTACACTTTTTGCCTACTATGTTCGTCAATAAAATTAGTTAACAATTTTACTAATTTTAGTTTAAATTTTACTTAAATTTACTTTAATTTTTAAATTTACTTTAAATTTAAAATTTTTAGTTAGACTTTTTAAACAGAAAATATATATTGTGTTAGTAATCGTCCAAGTTTGATTGACCAATTACGCGTAACTTGAGGCGTTTCGGTAAATGATTTACTATACTTATAAAGAAGCGTTGAACATTTTTATAATATTCATCGCTTCACTAGAGTGATGCTTACTAGAAATCACGTATATTGAGTTTTCTCTTTCATAGTTAGTTTGGCAGAGTCGGTTTTCATAGCTGCGCGTATTTTTATGGTTAATTAATATGAATTCTTTCATTAGGAATAAATATTTTTTCGATTAATGAACCAGACATCACTATCCTTCAATGTCCTAAAGACAGGAGTGGAATGTAATCGATCATCAGCCTCATGCTTGGTTTTCAAACTTGTTCCGTTTCAATGTTTCCTCTCGGTGGAAACAGCTTGTTTAAGGGCTGATGACAGATTAATGCAATTTATTTCATCAGTTGTTTTATCTCTCTGGCAACATTTATTGTAACGGTAATCACTTATTGAGCCCTAAAACAATATTTGGACTCTTGTGATATCGGTGTTTTTGTAATATGTTTTTTCTGCCAGACATTGATATTTGGCAAGATAAGAGACTAGGTAGCTTCCGCGGGTGCACGATTAGGAGGACTTTCCAGGCCCGATGTCCTTCTACCGTCACAAATTCCTGTGGTAACAATACTGGTCCAGTAAAATACTGGTCCTATATTTCCCTATTTAGATATTCTGATGTTTTGCCTCAAATAAAAGTACTTTTTTTCCACCTGGATTCACTTATAAAAGGAGGCTTGAGATCAAAACATCTCAACATCTGGATTAACGACCTTGCATTTTCTTTTGTTATTAACGATACTTTTGAATAAATTGCCGATGGCAAATAGTGGCCGAGCTGTACGTGGTAGGACTTATGAATAAATGGCCACTGGTGCTATGTACTGATAAATTGCCAGTGGAAAAACAACACTGGTAACTATAATGGCTATATAATCTTTGACGTTGTTGATTGCTTTTTTATGGTTCGGCCCGACCAGTTGATGCTGCATAGTTGATAAACTCCTTAGTAGTAAAACAGAATTGGCTTGTCTACAATAGGGACTCTGGGAGTTTTTTCCTTGACAGTGAACTAGCATAAGCATTTTGGTTCCTTCGACCCACTTTTGGTCTATTTATACCTGAAATTTTGGTTTCTCATATTTTTCTTTGGTTGTTTCACCGTTTGTAAGTTTTTAGGGCTGTACCAGATTTTTGCCATTGTTTCCTCATTGAATTATAAAGAAACAAATAAATCCAACTATTTAAGTTTGACAGCATATATTTCTTCCGTGAAATCCAAACATTAACAGTCTATTGATTTCCAAATTCAACTACAATTTTAAAGGATAGCTACTTCTTATTAAGCGGTTTGGTGCATATGTTTTTAGCTTTTTTTTGCTGATTTTCACCCAAGCTACTTTTTATTTTGATTTTGCACCCGCTACTACCAAAATCAGCATAACTGCACATGGAGGCCTAACTCTTAGAAAATTCCTATTTTTACCAGAATTTTCAGGGGATATTACCTTGAAAATCAAAGTATATCTTACTGATAAACTTAACTTAACTTATATATGGTTGTGTAAGGTATAAACAATACAAACAATCAGATTTCACTGTCATTGTAGGCTACATAGTACTTTATGAGACAAAATCCTTTCTGGAACCCTAAACTCTCTGAACAAAACTGGCTGCTTCTTTTTACCTCGTCATTTGTCATGGGGTTGAAATTTCAGCTTCCAAGTCAAACTTTATTCTTTTTCTTATTTCTCTCTCTCCCTTTCTTTCTGTCTGTTCTCTCTCTGCCTCTGTCTCTTTATTTTGGTTTAATTGTCGGCAAAATTAATATTGAAGTTAAAGATTCATATGTTTGGTTAAAACATACCAAACAAAACATCAAATTTATACGTTGAAACATTCAGCACTTTTAAGACAATTTTACAACTCAAATAAAAAATAATATTTGTATATATGCAGAATCTAGGTAATATGAATTTAAGCCCAACTTTAAAAATGGTTTGAACTACCTTTTACGATTTTAGCATAAAGAACAGTGATGAAGTAACGAAAGAAACGTAAACAAACATAAATGAAAACGTAAGATACGTAAAGAAAGCGTAAGAAACTTAAAACGTAAGATAAGGTAAAAAAACAGGTATTCTAACTTTCAAAATGAAGAGGGCATTAGCAGTATAATAACTAAAGAAAGCCAAATATCTAAATTGTGATTACCAGCTAAGTGAAGGATTTATAGTCTTTCTAGGCAATGAAAAGATAGGCAATAAAAATAAACAAGAGAAAACGGAATAAAAGGTCAAATCATTCTTTGGTATCTTAAATTAAACTTTGTTCTTAAATTAAAGACAATTTGTTCAATGAACACAGGATGATTTATCACTTGGCTTTATTTTAGTTTTTTCATCCATTTATAGTTTTTTTTTTTTTTTTTTTTTTTTTTTTTTTTTTTTGAAGGAACAGTAAAAATAATCAAGTTCTTCCAAAAGAAATGCAGGAAACGAGCACACAAGACATGCCAAAATGCCATTGTTAATAAGGAAAAGATTAAAAGTTATATTTTATTAATATGCAGACTCAGTAAATAAAAATGTTTGTTAAAGCTTCATTAGTTAATATTTTAAAGGAATTTTAAGATAGTTTATGAGGAAGAGTTCTATCATAAACAGAATTTACTAGCTAGACAATCTCACTCACTGAATGCAACTCAGTGCTAATTGCCTTCCAATTAGAGCAAGATCTAAGAAATTTGGAAAAGAAAAAAGTTGTTAAGAAGACAGGTATACTTGCCCGCTTTGCAAAGATGCGGAGGATGAATTTATGAATTTCTAAAGCCGGTACTAGGGTATACTCGCCCGCTTTGTAAAGGGGCGGAGGATGAATTGATGGGTTTCTAAAGACGCTGCTAAGGTGTACTTGCCTGCTTTCCAAAGAGGAGGGGAAAGATCTGATGAGTTTCTAAAGCTGGTGCTAGGGTATAATTGCCCGCTTTGCGAAGACGAGGAGGATGATTTGATGCACTTCTAAAGCCGTTCCTAGGGGATTTCTACGATAAGGGAAGTACATTTTGGGAAAATGAGTTGCTACTTCCAGATGTCTTAAAAAGTACGTTAACGCAATTTATAATAGGCAGGGCAATAGCACCGCATAAGTAAAGAACGATGTTGGCCAAATGTATTACCATTTTTTTTTTTTTTTTGGTTGGTCTTAGACCAAGGCACTTCTTATCGAAGGAGTTGTCGTAGAAACTTGGAAAAGGGTCCATTTGATTAGAAATTGGAAGAGCTTGTGCCCGTTTTAATGGTCAAGAGTGATTGGAAGGCAACAAACACCCCTTCCACAGCCACATTTCCCCAAACACATCCAATCCAAATTTGAGATAGGTATTTTGTTTAACGTAGTTAAAAGATATGAACAATATGTCTTTGAGGAGGACACTTCCCCCACAGTCCTAAGGGCAAGGGGTGTAATTTATACGCTTGGGGCATATAAGGTTTTTATAGAAAGCATTGTAGTAGAAAGTTCAGAAAGGGCTTATTCAATTGGAAATTAAAAGGGCTAGTGTCCTTTTTAATAGCTGAAAGTAATTGGAGGGCAACTAAACCCTCTCTCACGCCCACTCTTTCCCGAAACACATCCAATCAAAATTTTGAGATAGCCATTTTGTTCACCGTAGTTGAAAGTTCTGGAAATTAGGTCATTGAGGAAGAGACCCCCCCCCCCCGAACCTCAGGGTGAGGGTTGTTTGTTCTCCCCTGGGGGCAAATAAGTTTTTTTTTTGAAAGTGTAGTCGTAAAAACTTCAAAAAGGGCTCATTCAATTGGAAATTCAAAGGGCTAGTACCCTTTTTAATATTTGAAAGTCATTGGAAGGCAACTAACACCCCTTCTACGCCCACCATTTCACCCAACACATCCAATCAAAAATTTGAGATAGCCATTTTTTTCAACGTAGTTGAAAGATCTAGAAATTATGTTTTTGAGGAGGCCACTCCCCCGCCGTCCTCATAGTAAGGTTGTAATTTATTCCCTCGGGGCATATAAGGTTTTTATAGAAAGCGTTGTCGTAAAAAGTTCAAAAGGGGCTCATTGAACTGAAATTTCAAAGGACTAGTGCCCTTTTCAATAGTCGAAAGTGATTGGAGGGTAACTAACCCCCCTCTCACGCCCACCATTTCCAAAACCACGTTCAAACAAAATTTTTATATATCCATTTTGTTCAACGTAGTTGAAAGTTCTGGAAATTAGATCTTTGAGGAAGACAAACCACCCACAGCCCTCGGGGTGTGGGTTGAAAGTTATCCCCTGAGGACTTATAAGGTTTATATAGAAAGCGTTGTCATAATAAATTTCAAAAAGGGCTTTCAACATGATAGTTGAAAGTGATAGGAGGGCAACTAACCCCTTCCCACGCCCATCATTTCCCCAAACACATGCAATCAATATTGTGAGATATCCATTTTGTTTAATGCAGTTGAAAGTTTTGGAAATTAGGTCTTTGAGGATGACAGCCCCCTCAGTGCCCACAGGGCATGGGTTGTAATTTATACCCTGGGAGCAGTTAAGGTTTTTTATAGAAAGCGTTGTCGTAGAAACTTCAAAAAGAGCTCATTTGATTGGAAATTGAAAGGGCTAGGGAACTTTTTAATTGTCGAAAGTGATTGGAGGGCAACTAATCCCCCTCTCACGCCCACCATTTCCCCAAACAAATGCAATTATAAGTAGAGATGCCCTAATATCTCCCATTGCTCACCCCTGCTGCCACCTATAACTCTTTTGCACACCAAATACGGGCATAGCCTCCCTAGGGAGAACGCGTGGTTAATGGGGTCAATGACCTCTTTTTCCAAGGTCGAGTTATTTGATGTTTCTATGTGTAATAGCTCCGGTACGCAGGTTGCACCTGCGCATTGAATTCTAACGGGGACAATTTTATTGATCTAGGACTCGAGGGGGAAGTAAATTTCCGAGAACTTGATTGCGTAATCAAGGGGGAAGTGGATTTCCGAGAACTTGATTTACATAATCGCTAGGGGGAATTATTGACTCACGAAGGGGAGAATTAAGAAACATTAAGGCTTCTTTAATCTTAGGTCTGAGGCAGGGGGGAAATAAGAAACAAACATGGCTTCAAAGTTGGTTGGTTAGCTTAACCTGAGAAATAGCACCTGTGAACTTGATTTACATAATCGCTAGGGAAATTATTGATTCACGAAGGGGAGAATTAAGAAACATTAAGGCTTCTTTAATCTTAGGTCTGAGGAAGGGGGAATTAAGAAACAAACATGGCTTCATTGTTGTTTGGTTAGCTTAACCTGATAAATAGCACCTGTGAACTTGATTTACATAATCGCTTGGGGAAATTATTGATTCACGAAGGGGAGAATTAAGAAACATTAAGGCTTATTTAATCTTAGGTCTGAGGGATAAACATTCTTTAGGACAGAGAGAAAAATTAATATTCTATTTTTAAATAGGGCTTCATTGATCTTTAGTGTCAGGAATTATAATTGACATCACATGTTATCTTGGAATTATGCGGGGGTCTAAAGAGATAGAAATTCTATTTTTAAATACGGCTTCATGGAGCTTTGAGTCGGAGAGATAAATTGATATTCTAACGAAACCCTAATAGTTTAGCTAGGAAAATTTATGAGATGAAGAGATTAACGTAGGAAAGGGTTTCCTAGAAATTTGAAATGCGTTAGCGCAGAGATGCCAAACAAAAGGAACACGCTGAAATTACGTTTAGGGATTATTTGGGTGAAACTGTTTTATCAATTTTATGGGATTATTTTGCCGAAACAGTTTGAGCCATTTGAAAGAAGATTTTAAGAAAGGTTTTAGAAGAGAATTTGAGGGTGAAACTCTGTGGTCGTTATAATACACAAGTTCCATTTGAACAGTGTTGTGAGGTCCTCTACCCCAACCCCAAAGGGGTCCGATGCCCCACGACCCCCCCCCACGGCCCCCCCCGGTACTCAAAGGTCCCCCAAGCTCCCAAAGAGCCCCAGACCCCCAAACGCCCTCCTCAGACCCTCAAAGGCCCTCCTCTGGTCCTCAAAGGGCCCCTTGACCCCCAAAGGGCCCCCCGGACCACAGAGGCCCTCCCCCCGGTCCGCAATGGGCCCCCGGGCTCCCAAAGAGCCACCGGCGCCCCCAAAGGCCCACCCAGACCCCCAAAGGCCATCCCCGGGCCCCCAAAGGACCATCGAGCTCCCAAAGGACCAACGGGGTCCCAAAGGCCCTACACCGGCCCCAAAGGTCTCCCAAGGTCCCATAGAGCCCCAGCCCACCAAACGCCCTCCTCAGACCCTCAAAGGACATCCCCGGGCCCCCCCCCCCAGGCCCCTCGCGCGCCCCCAGGCCCCACGGGTCCCCAAGGCCCTCCTCCGGTCCCCAAATGTCCCCCAGGCACCCAAAGGCCCTCCCTGTGCCACAACGGCCCCCCAAGCTCCCAAAGGGCCACCGGCGCCCCCAAACGCCCTCCACAGACCCTCAAAGGACACCCCCGGGCCCCCCCCAAAGGCCCATCGAGCTCCCAAAGGACCAACGGACCCCCAAAGGCCCTCCCCCGGCCCCCAAATGTCCCTCCGGACCCCCAAAGGCCCTCCCTGTGCCCCAAAGGCCCACCGGTCCCCAAATGTCACTCCGGACCCCAAAAGGCCCTCCCTGTGCCCCCCCCCGTGCACCCGGCTTTCGGTGATGGGTGTTGTCTGAAACCGATGATTTGGGATGTGTAGTTTGCTACTTAAGGCTTTTCTGAGCTAAGGTTTAGTAGTATTTCATAGGTGAATGTTGTCTGAAAACAATAGTTTGGGATGTGTAGTTTGATATTTCAGGCTTTTATGAGCTAGGTTTCTTAGCCTTTCGTTGGTGTGTGTTGACTGAAACTTATGATTTGGGATATGTAGTTTGCTATTTTTGACTTTTCTGAGTTAGATTTCTTAGTCTTCCATAGGTGTGTCGTGTCTGAAACCTATGATTTGGGATGTGTAGTTTGCTATTTTCGACTTTTCTGAGCTGGATTTCTTAGACTTTCATAGGTATGAGTTGTCAGAAAATTATGATTTTGGATGTATAGTTTGCTATTTCAGGCTTTTCTGAGCTAAGGTTTTCTAGTATTTCGTAGGTGAATGTTGTCTGAAACCAATAGTTTGGGATGAGTAGTTTGCTATTTTTGACTTTTTCTGAGCTAGGTTTCTTAGTCTTTCGTTGGTGTGTGTTGACTGAAACCGATGATTTGGGATATGTAGTTTGCTATTTTTGACTTTTCTGAGCTGGATTTCTTAGTCTCTCATAGGTGTGTGTTGTCTGAAACCAATGATTTGGGATGGGTTGATTGCTACTTTTGACTTTTCTGAGCTGGATTTCTTAGCCTTTCATAGGTGTTTGTTGTCTTAAACATATATTTTGGGATTACTATTTTGCTATTTTTGACTTTTCGGATCTATGTTTCTAATCAGTTCATAGGTGAGTTTTGTCTGAAAACTATGATTTGGGATATGTAATTTGATATTTACGACTTTTCATAACCGGATTTCTTAGTCTTTCGTAGGTGTGTGGTGTCTGAAACCTATGATTTGGGATGTGTGGGTTTATATTTTTTTTACTTTTCTGAGCTGGATTTCTTAGCCATTCGTAGGTGTGTGTTGACTGAAACCTATGATTTGGGATGGCTAATTTGCTATTTTGGACTTTTCTGAGTTGGATTTCTTAGTCTTTCATAGGTGTGTGGTGTCTGAAACCTATGATTTGGGATGTGTAGTTTGCTTTTTCGACTTTTCTGAGCTGGATTTCTTAGCCTTTCATAGGTGTTTGTTGTCTGAAACTTCGAGTTTGGGATGTATAGTTGGCTATTTCAGGCTTTTCTGAGCTAGGGTTTTCTAGTATTTCGTAGGTGAATGCTGTCTGAAACTTATGATTTGGGATATGTAAATTACTATTTCGGGCTTTTCTGAGCTAGGTTTCTTAGTCTTTCATAGGTGTGTAGTGTCTGAAACATATGATTTGGGATGTGTAGTTTGCTATTTTCGACTTTTCTGAGCTAGGTTTCTTAGCCTTTCATAGGTGTTTGTTGTCTGAAACCTATAGTTTGGGATGACTAGTTTGCTATTTTTGACTTTTCTGAGCTAGGTTTCTTAGCCGTTCATAGGTGAGTGTTGACTGAAACCTATGATTTGGGATATGTAGTTTGCTATTTCTGACTTTTCATAACTGGATGTCTTAGTATTTCATAGGTGTGTGTTGTCTGAAACCTATGATTTGGGATGTTTGGGTTGCTATTTTTTGACTTTCCTGAGCTGGATTTCTTAGCAATTCGTAGGTGTGTGTTGACTGAAACCTATGATTTGGGATGGTTAATTTGCTATTTTTGACTTTTCTGAGCTAGATTTCTTAGCCTATCATATGTGTGTCCTTTCAGAAAATTATGATTTGGGAGGTGTAGTTTGCTTTTTGGACTTTTCAGAGCTAGGATTCTTAGTCACTCATAGGTGTTTGTTGTCTGAAACTTCGAGTTTGGGATGAGTAGTTGGCTATTTCAGACTTTTCTGAGCTAAGGTTTCTTAGTATTTCGTAGGTGAATGCTGTCTGAAACTTATGATTTTGGGTATAGTCTTTCGTAGGTGAATGCTGTCTGAAACTTATGATAAGGGATATGTAAATTACTATTTCGGGCTTTTCTGAGTTGGATTTCTTAGTCTTTCATAGGTGTGTGATGTCTGAAACCTATGATTTGGGATGTGTAGTTTGCTATTTTCGACTTTTCTGAGCTAGGTTTCTGAGCCTTTCATAGGTATGTGTTGTCAGAAAATTATGATTTGGGATGGGTAGATTGCTATTTTTGACTTTTCTGAGCTAAGGTTTTCTAGTATTTCGTAGGTGAATGTTGTCTGATACCAATAGTTTGGGATAGTTTGGGATAGCCTAACCTAACCATACTCGCCGGAAAAGGTTAGGTTAACTTATCATGAGCGCTCATGATAAGCTATAGTATACACCTATGAAAGGCTATGAAACCTAGCTAATAAAAGCCGGAAATAGCAAATTAACCATCCCAAATCATAAGTTTCAGACAGCACTCACCTATGAAGGCTAAGAAATCCAGCTCGGAAAAGTCAAAAAAATAGCAACCCACACATCCCAAATCATAGGTTTCAGACAGCACATACCTATGAAAGACTAAGAAATCCAACTCAGAAAGGCCCGAAATAGTAATTTACATATCCCAAATCATAATTTTCTGAAAGGACACACCTATGAAAGGCTAAGAAATCTAAGCTCAGAAAAGTCAAAAATAGCAAACTAGTCATCCCAAACTATAGGTTTCAGACAAAAAACACCTATGAAAGGCTAAGAAATTCAACTCAGAAAAGTCAAAAGTAGCAATCCCTTCATTACAAATCATATGTTTCAGAGAACACACACCAACGAAAGACTAAGAAATCTAGCTTAGAAAAGCCCGAAATAGTAATTTACATACCCTAAATCATAAGTTTCGGACAACAAACACCTATGAACAACTAAGACATATAGCTCAGACAAGTCAAAAATAGCACACTAGTCATCCCAAACTATAGGTTTCAGACAACAAACACCTATGAAAGTCTAATAAATTCATCTAATAAAATTCAAAAGTAGCAATACACCCATCCCAAATCATAGGTTTCAGACAACACACACCTATGAAAGACTAAGAAATCCCACTCAGAAAAGCCCGAAATAGTAATTTACATATCCCAAACTCGAAGTTTCAGACAACAAACACCTATGAGTGACTAAGAATCCTAGCTCTGAAAAGTCCGAAAAGCAAACTATACCTCCCAAATCATAATTTACTGAAAGGACACACCTATGAAAGGCTAAGAATCATAGCTCTGAAAAGTTCAAATAGCAAACTACACATCCCAAATCATTAGTTTCAGACAACACACACCTATGAACGGCTATGAAATCTAGCTCAGAAAAGACAAAAATAGCAAACCACTCATCCCAATCATAGGTTTCAGTCAACACACACCTATGAAAGGCTAATAAATCCAGCTCAGAAAAGTCAGAAATAGCAAATTACATATCCCAAATCATAGGTTTCAGTCAACACACACCAACGAAAGACTAAGAAACCTAGCTCAGAAAAGTCAAAAATAGCAAACTACTCATCCCAAACTATTGGTATCAGACAACATTCACCTACGAAATACTAGAAAACCTAAGCTCAGAAAAGTCAAAAGTAGCAATCCACACATCCCAAATTATAATTTTCTGACAACACATACCTATGAAAGGCTATGAAACCTAGCTCAGAAAAGTCGAAAATAGCAAACTACACATCCCAAATCATAGGTTTCAGACATCACACACCTATGAAAGACTAAGAAATCCAACTCAGAAAAGCCCGAAATAGTAATTTACATATCCAATATCATAAGTTTCAGACAGCTTTCACCTACGAAATACTATACCCCAAATCATAAGTTTCAGACAGCATTCACCTACGAAATACTAAGAAACCTTAGCTCAGAAAAGTCTGAAATAGCCAACTACTCATCCCAAACTCGAAGTTTCAGACAACAAACACCTATGAGTGACTAAGAATCCTAGCTCTGAAAAGTCCAAAAAGCAAACTACACCTCCCAAATCATAATTTTCTGAAAGGACACACATATGATAGGCTAAGAAATCTAGCTCAGAAAAGTCAAAAATAGCAAATTAACCATCCCAAATCATAGGTTTCAGTCAACACACACCAACGAAAGGCTAAGAAATCCAGCTCAGAAAAGTCAAAAAATAGCAACCCACACATCCCAAATCATAGGTTTCAGACAACACAAACCTATGAAAGACTAAGAAATCCGGTTATGAAAAGTCGGAAATAGCAAACTACATATCCCAAATCATAGGTTTCAGTCAACACTCACCTATGAACGGCTAAGAAACCTAGCTCAGAAAAGTCAAAAATAGCAAACTAGTCATCCCAAACTATAGATTTCAGACAACAAACACCTATGAAAGGCTAAGAAACCTAGCTCAGAAAAGTCGAAAATAGCAAACTACACATCCCAAATCATAGGTTTCAGACACTACACACCTATGAAAGACTAAGAAACCTAGCTCAGAAAAGCCCGAAATAGTAATTTCCATATCCCAAATCATAAGTTTCAGAGAGCATTCACCTACGAAATACTAGAAAACCCTAGCTCAGAAAAGCCTGAAATAGCCAACTATACATCCCAAACTCGATGTTTCAGACAACAAACACCTATGAAAGGCTAAGAAATCCAGCTCAGAAAAGTCGAAATAGCAAACTACACATCCCAAATCTTAGGTTTCAGACACCACACACCTATGAAAGACTAAGAAATCCAACTCAGAAAAGTCAAAAATGGCAAATTAGCCATCCCAAATCATAGGTTTCAGTCAACACACACCTAAGAAAGGCTAAGAAATCTAGCTCAGAAAAGTCAAAAAAATAGCAACCCACACATCCCAAATCATATGTTTCATACACCACACACATAAGAAAGACTAAGAAATCCGGTTATGAAAAGTCTTAAATAGAAAATTACAGATCACAAATCATATGTTTCAGACATCACTCACCTATGAACTGCTAAGAAACCTAGCTCAGAAAAGTCAAAAATAGCAAACTAGTCATCCCAAACTATAGGTTTCAGACAACAAACACCTATGAAAGGCTAAGAAATCCAGCTCAGAAAAGTAAAAATTAGCAATCCACACACCCCAAATCATTGGTTTCAGACAACACACACCTATGAAAGACTAAGAAATCCAACTCAGAAAAGTCAAAAATAGCAAACTACATATCCCAAATCATCGGTTTCAGTCAACACACACCAACGAAAGACTAAGAAACCTAGCTCAGAAAAGTCAAAAATAGCAAACTACTCATCCCAAACTATTGGTTTCAGACAACATTCACCTACGAAATACTAGAAAACCTTAGCTCAGAAAAGCCTGAAATAGCAAACTATACATCCAAAACCATAATTTTCTGACAACGCATACCTATGAAAGGCTAAGAAATCCAGCTCAGAAAAGTCGAAAATAGCAAACTACACATCCCAAATCATAGGTTTCGGACACCACACACCTATGGAAGACTAAGAAATCCAACTCAGAAAAGTCAAAAATGGCAAACTACATATCCCAAATAATAAGTTTCAGTCAACACAAACCACCGAAATGCTAAGAAACCTATCTCATAAAAGCCTGACATATCAAAATACTCATCCCTAAATATTTTTTTCAGACAACACTCACCTATTAAATACTATGAAGCCTTAGCTCAGAAAAGACTTAAGTAGCAAACTACACATCCCAAATCATAGGTTTCAGACAACACACATCAACGAAAGACGGGTGCGCGGGGGGGGGGGGCACAGGGAGGGCCTTTTTGGGTCCGGAGGGACATTTGGGGACCGGTGGGCCTTTGGGGCACAGGGGGGGCCTTTGGGGGTCCGGAGGGACATTTGGGGGCGGGGGGAGGGCCTTTGGGGGTCCTTTGGTCCTTTGGGAGCTCGATGGGCCTATGGGGGGCCCGGGGGTGTCCTTTGAGGGTCTGGGTGGGCCTTTGGGGGCGCCGGTGGCCCTTTGGGAGCTTGGGGGGCCTTTGTGGCACAGGGAGGGCCGTTGGGTGCCTGGGGGACATTTGGGGACCGGTGGAGGACCTTTGGGACCCGTTGGTCCTTTGGGAGCGCAATGGGCCTGTGGGGGGGGGGCCCGGGGATGTCCTTTGAGGGTCTGCGGAGGGCGTGTGGGGGGCTGGGGCTCTATGGGACCTTGGGAGACCTTTGGGGCCGGTGTAGAGCCTTTGGGACCCCGTTGGTCCTTTGGGAGCTCGATTGTCCTTTGGGGGGCCCGGGGATGGCCTTTGGGGGTCTGGGTGGGCCTTTGGGGGCGCCGGTGGCTCTTTGGGAGCCCGGGGGGCCATTGAGGACCGGGGGAGGGCCTCTGTGGTCCGGGGGCCCTTTGGGGGTCTGGGGGCCCTTTGAGGACCAGAGGAGGGCCTTTGTGGGTCTGAGGAGGGCGTTTGGGGGGCTGGGGCTCTTTGGGAGCTTGGGGGACCTTTGAGTACCGGGGGGCGGCCTGGGGGTTGGGGGGGGGGTATCGGAACCCTTTGGGGTTGGGGTAGAGGACCTCACAACACTGTTCAAATGGAACTTGTGTATTATAACGACCACAGAGTTTCACCCTCAAATTCTCTTCTAAAACCTTTCTTAAAATCTTCTTTCAAATGGCTCAAACTGTTTCGCCAAAATAATCCCATAAACTGGATAAAACGGTTTCGCCCAAATAATCCCTAAACGTAATTTCAGCGTGTTCCTTTTGTTTGGCATCTCTGCGCTAACGCATTTCAAATTTCTAGGAAACCCTTTCCTACGTTAATCTCTTCATCTCATAAATTTTCCTAGCTAAACTATTAGGGTTTCGTTAGAATATCAATTTATCTCTCCGACTTAAAGCTCCGTGAAGCCGTATTTAAAAATAGAATTTCTATCTCTTTAGACTCCCGCATAATTCCAAGATAACATGTGATGTCAATTATGATTCCTGACACTAAAGATCAATGAAGCCCTATTTAAAAATAGAAAATTAATTTTTCTCTCTGTCCTAAAGAATGTTTATCCCTCAGACCTAAGATTAAAGAAGCCTTAATGTTTCTTAATTCTCCCCTTCGTGAATCAATAATTTCCCCTAGCGATTATGTAAATCAAGTTCACATGTGCTCTTTCTCAGGTTAATCTAATCAAACAACACTGAAGACATGTTTGTTTCTTAATTACACGCTTCCTCAGACCTAAGATTAAAGAAGTCTTAATGTTTCTTAATTCTCCCCTTCGTGAATCAATAATTTCCCCTAGCGATTATGTAAATCAAGTTCACAGGTGCTATTTCTCAGGTTAGGCTAACCAAACAACAATGAAGCCATGTTTGTTTCTTAATTCCCCCCTTCCTCAGACCTAAGATTAAAGAAGCCTTAATGTTTCTTAATTCTCCCCTTCGTGAATCAATAATTTCCCCTAGCGATTATGTAAATCAAGTTCTCGGAAATCCACTTCCCCCTCGATTACGCAATCAATTTCTCGGAAATTCACTTCCCCCTCGAGTCCTAGATCAATAACATTGTTCCCAATAGAATTCAATGCGCATGTGCAACCTTCGCCCCGGAGCTATTACACATAGAAACATCAAATAAATCGACCTTGGAAAAAGAGGTCATTGACCCCATTAACCACGCGTTCTCCCTAGGGAGGCTATGCCCTTATTTGGGGTGCAAAAAAGTTGTAGGTGGCAGCAGGGGTGAGCAATGGGAGATATTAGGGCATCTCTACTATTATAACTTTGAGATATCCATTTTGTTCAACATAGTTGAAAGTTTTGGAAACCAGGTGTTTGAGGAGGATACCCCCCCACCACACACACACACACATCCCTCAGGACAAGGGTTGTAAGTTATTCCCTGGGGCCATATACAATTTTTACTGAAAGTGTTTCGTAGAAACTTCAAAAAGGGCTCACTCGATTGGAAAATGAAAGAGCTTGTGCCCTTTTTAATAGTAAAAAGTGATTAGAGGGCAACTATCCCCTCTCTCACGCACATCATTTCCCCAAGCATATTCAATCAAAATTTTGAGATAGCCGTTTTTTTACAACTTAGTTAAGAGTTAAAAAAATTAGGTGTTTAAGGATGACAAACCCCCCACAAGTCTTAGGGTAAGGGTTGTAAATTATGCTCTGGGGCATATAAGGTTTATGCAGAAAGCAGTGTTGTAGAAACTTAAAAAAGGACTCATTCGAAAGGAAATTGAGAGAGCTAGTTCTCTTTTTAATGTTCAAAAGTGATTGAAGGGCAACCTACCCCCCTCTCACGCCCACCATTTCCCCAAACACATCAAATCAAGATTTTGAGATTACCATTTTATTCCACGTGGTTTAAAGTTATTTAAATTATGTCTTTAAGGATGACACCCCCCCCCCAAAAAAAACCCTCACGGCAAGGATTGTCAGCTTTGTATAAGGTTTTTAAAAGAAAATGCCGTCGTAGAAACTTCAAAAAGGGCTTATTCGATTTGAAATTGAAAGAGCTAGTGCCCTTTTTAATAGTCAAAAGTAATTGGCTGGCAACTACCCCCTCTCACGCCCACCATTTTCCCAAACACATTCAAAAAAAATTTCAGATAGCCATTTTGTTTAACAACTTTCAAAGGTCCAGAAATTATGTCCTTGAGGATGACAACCCCCCCCCCCCAGCTCTCAGGGCAAAGGTTGTAAGTTATGCACTGGGGGTATATGAGGTTTTTATAAAAAACATAGTCGTAGAAACTTCAAAAAAGGCTCTTTCAATTGGGGATTGAGAGGGCTAGTGCCCTTATTAATAGACAAAAGTGATCGGAGGGTGAATGCCAAACCCACGCTCAATTCCCGATTGAATGAGCTTTTTTGAAGTTTCTAAGACAACACATTCTATAAAAACCGTATATGCCCCCAGGGTATAGCTTAACCTACAACCTTAGCCCTGAGGTCTGTGGGGGGGGGGGGTTGTCATACTCAAAAACGAAACTTCAGACCTTTCAACTACGTTCAACAAAATGGCCATATCAAAATGTTGTTCGAAAGTGTTTGGGGAAATGATGTACGTTGGGGGAGGGGGGGGGGGAGCATTTGCCCTCCAATAGTTAGAATAGTAAGTTTTCTAGTGGAGTTATCTACGGATTGTTCTGGGTTCCTGTCTGACTGGCCGTATTTATAACAGTACAGCGTCAGGAAAATGTAGTTCTATCCCACTTTCATAGGCTATAATGACATATATATATATATATATATATATATATATATATATATATATATATATATATATATATATATATATATATATATATATATATATATATATATATATATATATATATATATATATATATATATATATATATATATATATATATATATATATATATATATATATATATATATATATATATATATATATCCTCTATTACTGAGTCTTAGGCCTGTCCACCATAACGAAATAAAGAATACTTAAGGTTTTCCAAGGACTTTTTAGCATTAGAGCTACAAAGTTTTATCTGGAAACTGCCTCTTTTCGAATAAATCTTTGACGTAATTTGAGAATTAAAGTTTTCGAAAAGTCATTTTCACACAATTTCTGCAAGGTAAATCATCTTCAGGCTCTATGAAATGCCAAATTTAGGGAGCCTCTGCTTTCTAAGTAAGCATTAAGGATGCCATTAGAAATTTACTTTTAGAAAAGACTTTCTAATTATTTTTCTGCTTTATCTATTTTATTTATCTACTTAAATCTGCTTTCTAGTGTCTCTGTTAATTTTTATCCCCACATTGTAGTAAAGTATTATTCGAAGATGGTGTTTAAATCTATACAGTTTATTTTTTTTAAACATTTTGATATTTTAATAAAATTTCTCTGCAAAATAGAATCTCATCACATGAACATCATAGTGGATAGCAAAATTAGCTAAAAACGCAGAAGATTTTTTGTTTAGTAAGGCAACGGGTATAAGGTTCGCAAAAAAAATAAAGAGAAAAATAAAGTAAATTTACCGGCTGTAACCAAAAAAAGGAATAATGAGCAACAAGAAAACAAAAAAAAATGAATAAAAAGAAGACCAGGAGATGAAACAGGAAAAATATTAGAAATGGGGACTAAAATAATTGTCCAAATGCAACAAATAAACCGAAAAAACAATTGTTAATCCCACTATATCCAGACAGTTGAAAGTTGTAATCCCACTTTAATCCACTATTAAATTAGCTGAAAGCTATACTGAAAACTGCTGAAAGTTAACTGAAAGCTATATGCGAAAAGTAAAATTTGAGTCATCTCGGCGGTGACTCAAATTAAAACGAAATAATGACTTATTAATTTTGTTGTGATACAATCCTCTTCGTTACATCTATTGCAGCATTATAACTAAACATTATATTTAATTAATTAATTGTATTTAATTCGATTGATTGAATTATATGACCGAGCTGTACGTTTCGACTGAAGGTCTACCTTTTAAAATATGATCAGATATCTATTTAATATTTAGAATACAGGTTTCTTTATTTATGGCCAACTCAAAGCAAAATGTGCTTTTTTTTAATTAAACTCTAAAGTTTGACTCTGTCTCACAACTTTATTTTTATTTTTTATAACAATAAAAAACTTTAGCGTAAAGAGCGAGGCGTTGAGGAGAGAACCGCCGCTTTCATATACGGAATAATTTATGTTCGTTTTAAATTTTGATGTCACTCCTTACTTTCAGTTAAAAAAAAATTTAATTTAATTTCAGTTCAGAGTTGGGTAATGAATTGTCTATCGTGTGTGAAATGCAGAATAATACTGACTTGGCTTTTTTTGCATGTACCTTGGTTGCGCTCAAGCAGGAAAAATAAAATTAGAAACGTCGTTGGTCTAAGGAGTATACCGTAGGTTTTATAATTCTTGTATTTCTCCACCCCTGTTAAAGTAAAAGCCCCCTTATTAACCTAAAATGTTTGCTTTAGGAAACTGTATGACCGCGGATGCTGGCACAGAGTTTTTAAGTCATTTTTTTGGTCAAGATGAGAAATTGCTTCATTCATGATCATTTACTGAACGTTTTGCACGATACAAAACAAGAGGCCTAAATAAAATAACAAAACTCCGGGGTTGACACAACCCCCCAGAGCCCGGGGAAAGTGTTCTAAGTTATTCCCCGGGGGAATATTAGGTATTTATGTAAGGGGTGGTCGTATAAACTTCAGAAGTAGCTCACTTGATCAGAAATTGAAAGCTTTAGTTACCTTTTTAAAAGTTAAAAGTGAAGGGAGGGCATCTACCCCCCTCCCTCAAACAAACTCTCTTTTCCCCAAACCTATTCAATCAGAGTTTTGAGATAGCTATTTTGCTTGAAATAGTCCAACGATTAGATAACAAAATTTTGGGGTCAACATAACCCCCCAGATCCTGGGGAAAGGGTTATAAATTATGCCCGGAGATATATATCAAGTTTCTACGGAAAAGATAAACTTCGGAGGGGACTCAAATGACTTGAAATTGCATGTTCTAGTTTCCTTTTTGAGAGTCAAAAATAATCTGATGGTAATTAGCCCCCTCTCGCACCAACTGTCTTTTCCCCAAATGTGTTCTATCGAATTTTTGAGATTTTCATTTTGTTCAAAATAGACCAAAGATCATATTATAATAAAAACTCCGGGGTTTACACAACCCCCAGAACCTGGAGGGATGTGTTGTAAATTACGCCTAGGGGGCATATAAAGTTCGTATGGAAGAAATGATCGTATAAACTTTGGAGTGGGCTTATCCTTTTGGAAATTCAAAGTTCTAGTTCCCCTTTAAAGAGCCAAAACGGGCCGGAGAGCAACTAGTACCCCTGATTTCTTTACCCCAAAATCTATCCAATCCAATTTTGAGATAGCCATATTATTAAAACAAGTCAAAAGATCAGAAAACAAACGTTCTAGGGTCAACAAAACCCTCAGATCCCAGGATAAGTGTTTTATTTTATTCCCTAGGGGCATATAAGGTTCTTATGCAAAAGTTTTGAAAACAGTTCAAAGATCAGATAAGCCTAGCCGCCTCCTCAACTCAAAAAACTTGTTAATGATATAATATTCCAAAAATGAAGGGAGGTGACCCCTTGCCTTATCTGCATGGCCCGACCCCCCCCCCCCCGCTCCCTCCAAAAGAAAACAAACACTTCTTAAAGACATTTACTCCAAATATTATGGCCTCTCACCCCTGGAACTCAATGGCCCAATCACCCCCTAAAAAAGCAACGTAGAAACAAAATATTATTCCAAAACTTATGAAACCCTGGCCAACTGTGTTTCTTTTAATAGGACCGGCGAGTGCCTTGCAGAGCTGCGAGAGATTAGAAGCTCCCCTATCTGGCCGTTTAAATTTTCATGTTAATTTCCTATTATTACTACTTGTTAAATATCCTGATCATACTCAAGAAGAATCAATCAAAATTGCGCTTGCTAGGGGGAAGCCAAATCTCATGTTAATTTCCCTATCTGACCGTTTCAAGGCGAGGGTGTGACGTATGACGTCAGATGGCACCGTTTAAAATTCCTTGATAATACCTATGGATAGTGCAGAAATCCTATGTTAATTACCTATTACTACTTCTTGTTAAATATCCTGTTCATACTCAAGGATAATTATAAAAATGGCGCTTGTCAAGGGGAAACTTAATCCCATGTTAAGTTCCTTATCTGACCGTTTCAAGGCGAGGGTGTGTCGTGACGTCAGAGGGCGGGAATCTTGCGTGGAAAGAGGGCTCCCGTGAAAATCTTGCCTAGGCTGTCGTGATGTCAGAGGGCTCTGTTTAAAATCCCATGTTAATTTCTATATTGCTGTCACATAAATCCAATGTTTATTTTTCTATCTAATCATTTAAAGCGCGAGGGATATCCCCCAAAACTTTGGAATTAGTAAAATACCTGGCAAACAAAGCCTCAACCACCAGATAATAGTAGTGGGGCATTACTACTTTCAAGCGGGGCCCTACCCAGGAATACAAGAGGGACCCTATCCGGGAATACAAGCTGTGCCCTGTTTTAAACGAAGCCCAGGAAGACATGACCTAAGAATACAAGCGGTCCCCTGTTTCCAGCTGGAAATCCAACGTTTATTTTCCTATCTAATCATTTAAAGCGTGAGGGTGTGTCCCGAGAATCTTACCAGCTGGAAACAGGGGACCGCTTGTATTCTTAGGTCATGTCTTCCTGGGCTCCATTTAAAACAGGGCACAGCTTGTATTCCCGGATAGGGTTCCTCTTGTATTCCTGGGTAGGGCCCCGCTTGAAAGTAGTAATGCCCCACTACTATTATCTGGTGGTTGAGGCTTTGTTTGCCAGGTTCGTATAATTGGCAGTTTAACCAAGCTCCCAGTGTAGATTAACTCATCAATCTATGATTTGAGACCATGCACACTGCAGTGAGCAGTTCGCCAAGCAAAAAGCAGAAAGCAGAAGCAGAAAGCAAAATTTGTGCTTGAATACCCGAGTCGAAAGCTCATCGTATATGACGTCCCGCAAAATATAGTGTTTCGTCAGACTAATGGGGATCAAGCTGAAGGTTTTCAATTAGACAATGTACAAGTTCACGACTAACACCCTTTATAAATCCGATCTTGGAATCTGGGGAACTACTTACTCCATTAATCTGGCTAATGACGAGGAGCTCAAGTAATTTATAAAGAACCGGAGCGACGGTTATTGGCCGATATGGAGAGCAAGTTCTTGGATATTTTCCTTTTTAATCACGATGTTATTAGGCAGCAGAAGATATCGGGCGCTAAACCACAGTTAAATATTATCTTGTACAAAAGAGCTAGATGGTGAAATAATAGCTCACTACCGAAAACTAGGTTCCTGCCGAATATCGGATCAGCACCTGCTGAGTGCTTTTTTTTTAATTTTGCACCAAATATCGAATCTGTGAAACTGACAAAACAAAGCCTATATTATTCAAAGTGCACTGTAAATGGGAATCTAGTTCTCGGTCAAATTGAATTTCCAGCTCAAGGCCGGGCGGAGAAGATTCAGAGCTAAAGTACGAGTTCTACTCAGTTTCCAAGGGTTGGGTTTTTCGCAGTTGCACTCTTCAATTACCTTCTTTTTGATAAGCTTCCTCACCCTCTGTGAGTTGACTTTAAGTGATTCAGAATGCTTATCTATAAAATCAGCTTGATTTTTTGGTAAGTACTTTAGTTTTTGGTAAGGTAGCATTAACAATACGAACACGGGGACGTCCACATTCTTTCCAAATCCGGAACTAGAGCTTTGCACGATCGCATGTGAAATTGCTACCACCAGTTCTGGATTCTGTGACCAGTTCAGAACCTCACTACCGATTCGCCCTCGACGGGAGGGGACAGCAGCATTTTCAGCGCATCGCAGGGCGTAAGTTACTTCTGCACAGTAGGTATTAAGTAGAATTTGTTTTTCACTCTCAGGGGTTGTGGATTGCCGCTGTAGTAGACGGAAAAGGACTTTGATTTCGTTTAAGACACTATCACATACCGAATGATAAAGCCGCACATCAACTTTGCCCCAATCGGTTTTCACCTTCCGTTGTTTGGCTGGTTCGGGAGGGGGTTCGAGAAGTTTGGTGATATCTAGGGTGTTCGAAATTGGAAGATGGTCAGAAACATTGATAATGGCATAATTGGTAATGACTTGACGGGGATTTCTTGCGGTCACACCAGTATAACATAACATAAAGTCCAGACATGAGACAGAGCAAGAGTTGTGAACAAACGTGTAGTCCAGATTACTCTTTAGAGCATGCAAGCTCTCACATGCCGATAATAGTATTTAAGACCTGGGGTTCGCAGGATCACGAAGATTGAAGTTCATACCACCAATTAAAATACAAACTCGGTTTAACTTGTGATAGCTATCACCCGTTGCTTAGAGCTGACTGCAGGCTGCATTAAACTTTGTATTGGATTGTTCATCTCTGTAATCTGTTGGTAAATAAACAGAGAAAACAACTGAATCAGCTATTTTAATGCCGATGAAAGAGTCCCACTGCTTAAGGAGACAGGCATTTAAGCGGCTACTTGCGAGTACGGCAATCCCACCAGAAGGCCTTTCTCTGCCGGTTCGCTTAGCAGGTATACTGAACAAATCTTTTCTGTCACTTAACCGAAGTACACCAAGCCCTTCAGCTGTCAGGAAGTGTTCTTGGAGGCACAATCCGTCAAACTCAGACACCAACTGTTCGATCAAAGGCATTTTAAGCAAATTTCAAAGTTCTAGTTCCCTTCTAAAGATCCAAAAGGGATCGGAGGGCAACTAGTACCCCAGATCTTTGTACCCAAAATCTATCCAATCAAATTTTGAGATAGCCATATCATTAAAACAAGTCAAAAGATCAGAAAACAAAAGTTCTAGGGTCAACAAAACCCCCAGATCCTAGGATAAGTGTTTTATGTTTTTCCCTAGGGGCATATAAGGTTCTTATGCAAAAGTTTTGAAAACAGTTCAAAGATCAGATAAGCCTAACCCCCACCTCAACTCAAAAAAAACTTATTAATGATATAATATACCAATAATTAAGGGAGCTGACCCCTTGCCTTAACTGCATGGCCCGACCCCCCCCCCCCCGCTTCCTCCAAAAAAAATAAACAGGCAATGGCAATTAAAGGCAATTTATTCCAATATTATCGCCTCTCACCCCTGGACCTCTATGGTCCAATCACCCCCTAAAAAAGCAAATTAGAAACAAAATATTATTCCAAAACTTATGAAACTCATGTCCCTCCATGGCCTGATACGCCTTCATCCCCCGAAAAATCTATAATTGATTAATCACAGGAGCTGAAACCTGACCCTCCCTTTATGGCCCAATCCCCCCTCCAAAAAAATATTATTAACAGTATTATATTCCAAAAATCATGATCGCTGACCCTAGCCTTCCCTCCATTGTCCGAATACCCCCCCCCCCCCAACTAAAACAAACTCATTAACGATGTTTTATTCCCAAAATTATAAGAATTCAGTTTAATTTAATTAGGTATTCGCAAAACTGTTCAAAACACTTATACTTTACCAAAAACAAGAGTTTGGCTACTCCCCGTTTCCCTAACGGTAGAAGCATAAGGCCTACTGCGTATTTGGCACTTTATCAAAACGAGTTATATTACAAATATTTTCTTTGGTGATAGAATTGGTTTGAAAATTAATGTTAGGAAGACCAAGTCACTAAGGCTAGGAATAAGTGAAGATGAAAAGGTGACATGGGGTAATGAAAAGATTGATCAGGTGGGCAGCTTCACTTACCTTGGTAGTATTATTAGTAAAAACGGTGTGAACAGCGAAGATTTTAAAAATAGAATAGCCAAGGCTCAGGGTGTTTTTTACAGTTAAAAAAAGTTTGGAAGAATAGGAAGATAAGTCTGCGAACCAAGATTAGAATATTAGAAGCTACAGTGATGACAGTGGTCAAATATGGCTCTGATGCATAGACACTCCGAAAAGCTGATGAAGATTTGCTAGATGTTTTCCAGAGAAATTGCTTAAGGATTGTTCTGGGTACCCGGGTGACTGACCGTATTTCAAACAATAGGCTATACGAAAAATGTGGTTCAATACCGCTCTCTAGGGCTATAATGAAAGAAAGGTTGAGGTGGTTAGGGCACGTTGTGCGGATGAAGGATGACAGATTGTCGAAGATTGTTCTTTTCAGCCAACCATCTAGGAGTAAACGGAAAGCAGGTCGTCCCCGTCTGGGGTGGGAGGACGTCATAAAGAAAGATTTAAAGGAAATGGGAACTTCGTGGGAGGGTGTAAAAAGGGAGGCTTTGAATAGATTGGGATGGAGGAGGAGCGTGCGTAGCTGTGTTGGACTCAGGCGGCTTGGTGCTGCAGTGAGTTGTTAGTAATAGTAGTAGTAGTATTACAAGATTTAAATTAAATGAAAACTGCAGTAAAACAAGACCAGAATTTACCATTAGGCCCACTAGGCCCTTTGGATTTTACTAATTCCGAAGTTTTGGGGATATCCCCGAAAATCTTGCAAAAACGGAGCGGCAAAATAGCTTGAAAAAATTTTTTTCTTTGTTTTTTCTGTTTTCTGTTTTTCTTTGTTTTATAAGAAAAAATTTGAAAAAACAGTTTTTCAAAGAAAAGTAAAGGCCATTTTAAAATTAACCACAGGAGATACAAATACCTGTTAAAATTCAAACTCAAAACGACCAGAAATTACTATTAAAGAATAAATGAAACCCAAAACGAACAGAAATTAAATAAACAATCATAGCAAAAAACATACAACAAGTAATAATATAAATGAATAAATAGATCTTAAAGCGAGTAATGATTGGATTGAATATGAAAATAAAGCTTAAAATGAAAACAAATATTTTGCTATTAAAGTATAAATGAAACTTAAAACGAACAGAAATTAAATAACAATAAATGCGAACAAACATACAATATATATTAATGTAAATGAATAAATAAATCTTAAAACGAGTGAAACTTAAATTGAATACGCAAATCAAATTTGAAGCGAATAAAAATAACTACAAACAAGAGTTTGGGTATCGTCTCACTGCAGAAGCCTAAAACCTACTGCGTCATTGGCGCTATACTGAAAACAATTCTTTGAAATATTTTCACTTTTGTAACTTTAAGAAATAAAAAAATTATTAAGAATTTAGGGAATAAATATCAGCATATGTATATTTAATTGACAATGCACATTTTTTTTCAGTAAACTCATTTGAATTTATTTTCAGTAAAGTACAAATTATATTTTGGCTTTTATAAAGCATAGGGGTTTTTAACCCTACTCAAATTAATTTATGCTCGTTGCGAGTTTGACTCTAATATTTATTTTAATTTTGGTTCGTTTTGGGTTTCTCTTATTTATTGATACTGATTTGGGGTAGTTGTATGCTTGGTAGATTATATGATAGTCCGGACGCCCGGTGTTGAAAATGTGAATCATACCGCGACGGAATGGGGCTGCTACGAGAATTAGCCTACCCTCCACCCCCTAAGTTGACCATGCGGATTCAAAAATACCAATGGCACTTGCTTGCGAGTGGTGGAACAGTCCGAAACTTGACATTTTATTATATTTTGTTGTTTCATGCAAAAAAATGCATGTTCCACAAAGTATGAAGTGCAGTTTTCCACTCAAATAGAAATGCCTAGAAGCCATAGAATGTTTTCATAACAAACTAACACGATTAGTTACAAAGAATGGCAGAGTTAAAACAAATGGCAAAACTATATGAGTCTTGAACAGTCTTGGAAAGTATAAAAAAAATCAAATTGAATATTAGATGTATAATGATATTAATTGTTGACAGATCCATCAGTTCAAGATTTTTTTCACTGTAATTTTTATTTTCACTTTCAATGCTGTAAGAACTGGAAAATAATAAATTTTTAATATACAAGTAATTTGTTTTCAGTGAAGCACCAATGACGCAGAAGGCTTTAGGTTTTTACAGTTAAAGAAGGGGGCAGTATCCAAATTTTGTTTGTAGTGACACTATATTTGTCTTGATCAATCTTGGAAAGAACTAATAAATTAAAATGAATATTTGAGTTATAATGATATTAATTGCTAAAAGCTCATCAGTTCAAAATTTTGATGTAATTTTAGTATTTATTTTCGATATTAAATACAAAAGAAAACATTTGTAATATAATTCGTTTTCAGTAAAACACCAATGATGCAGAAGGTTTTAGGCTTCTGCAGTGAGACGATACCCAAACTCTTGTTTGTAGTTATTTTTATTCCATTCAAACTTGATTTGCATATTCAATTTAAGTTTCACTCGTGTTAAGATTTATTTATTCATTTACATTAATATAAGTACAGGAGGGGGTGTTACTCCCACGATTACACCACCCCTTCGAATCCCGATCCGGACACTTTTTTTTAAAACTCCCACGATCACCACGTGGTTTATGGTCCTAATATGGGCATAGCCTCCCTAGGGAGAATGATTACGTAATGGGGTCAATGACCTCTTTTTCCAAGGTCGATTTATTTGATGTTTCTATGTGTAATAACTCCGGAACGAAGGTTGCACATGCGCATTGAATTCTAATGGGAACAATGTTATAGATCTAGGACTCGAGGGGGAAGTGAATTTCTGAGAAATTGATTGCGTAATCGTTCGTGAATGTCATGGTGTCCAGAAATAGTATTTGTTGTTGTTGCTCTCGTGCCAAATGTTATGACTTTCCCGGAAACAGTTAGATCACGTGTTTCCTTCTCAGCCAATCAGCGAGTCGGTTACATCCCCCTTCTCAGCCAATCAGAGGGCTTGTTACATATGATTTCCCCGTTACATAACAATTCGCCCTTGAGATTTTGTATATAACGGACATGCAATGTGATTAAATTATCAGAAAATATTTTGACGCTGTGTAAACAACAATGGATAAATTTGATCAATTAGAAGCCATGTCAACTTCAATTTGCAATGTAAGTACATTTTGTATTTTCAAACGAATTTTCCTTGGACATCCTCCAGTATATTCAGCTAAAACGTAAATATATTCCTTTACCCCAAATCCCCCCCCCCCCCCAAACCATACAAAAATCATTATAATCAATGGAAAACATAAAATATATTCTTTTACCCTCGAAACCTAACCCCATCCCCCTTTGTTTTACAACCAAAATTCTCGCAAAAAGAAATAATTCTTTTTTCGTTAAAGTTTGACTTTTCTCAATTGTAATCTTTTCTCTAACTGAGACATCCATCGCTCTGTTGTTATTAGCTCGCTCTGATTTGACACAAGACTCCAGTGCGTGGTTAAAATTAGCAGTCACCCTTTTTAAAGCACTTCCTGTAAAAGGTTTCTCAGATCAAAATGGGATGTTTTTCTCCTGTCAAATTAAAACGGTCTCATGCAGACAATTGCAATTTATTAAGCGCAGGCATATACAATCTCTTTTTGGAGAACCGGTGAAATCTCGTTATTTTCAAATTAAGATCTAACAATATATTTAGGACATTGGTGAAAGGGGGGGGGGCATCATTTTAAAATGAAAAACAAAACTGTTTCTTCGCGTTTGGGCAGTAAGAGAACCGGGAGTTTCTAAGAAAAAAAGATAGCTTTATTATGTGTACATTTACATCCAAGATTGTAATTTAGGCCTATAAGCTGCTAGGCTAACAATCTTTTTTCTATTTTAAAGACCTATAGACGGGAAACATTTAAAAATTTGTCTCAGCATGGTAAAAAGAGGGGCAGTTCTTGCAAATTTTACCTATTGCTGTGCTTTTGGGTTTAGGGGGAGGGGGCTTCTTAGTGATAAATGCATTTCTAGAAAAAATTATATGGATGATGATACTAACTTTCTTTCTGTAAAAAAGGGTGCATATTATTTAGATACTAATTTTTTCTCTTCTTTTTAAGGCCTATTGTGAATAATGCATGCCCCATCCTCACAAGAAATCCAGAGATGACGACGCAGCCCCAGCAGTGCCACCCCCAAAGCAGCCTGCCAGAAAGTTAAAGAGGGAGTGGGCGGCTACCAACCCTTCCGAAGCTATGCAAGATCGTGAAATAGCCGGCTCAGTCGCGCAAGAACATAGCGACGTCCCCCCGTCCACCCTCTAACACGCACTACCCGGGGCATCTGGCACCCAAGTGCAGCCGGGTTATAAAAATGTATGCATTTTTTCCTACCTTTCTATTTCTTCCAATTTTTAGTCCTTTTCAATCCCAATATAAACTTATCTCAGTGGGATATTAACCCCTCACCCCCAACCATTGTTTTAAATTTATCTCCCTCGGAGATATCTAAATGTAATTTTTTACAATGAAACCACTCTTTTCTCTGCTCCCCCCTCCCTCGGAGATATCTAAATATAATTTTTTGCAAGGAAACCATTCTTTTCTAA
>NC_142797.1:71035538-71115538 GCF_049724085.1 Artemia sp. Qi Xiang Cuo | reverse complement strand
AGCAAATTAACCATCCCAAATCATAGGTTTCAGTCAACACACACCTACGAATGGCTAAGAAATCCAGCTCAGAAAAGTCAAAAAAATAGCAACCCATACATCCCAAATCATAGGTTTCAGACACCACACACCTACGAAAGACTAAGAAATCCGGTTATGAAAAGTCGGAAATAGCAAATTACATATCCCAAATCATAGGTTTCAGACAACACTCACCTATGAACGGCTAAGAAACCTAGCTCAGAAAAGTCAAAAATAGCAAACTAGTCATCCCAAACTATAGGTTTCAGACAACACACACCTATGAAAGTCTCATAAATCAAGATCAGAAAAGTCAAAAGTATCAATCCACACACCCCAAATCATAGGTTTCATAGAACACACACCTAAGAAAGACTAAGAAATCCAGCTCAGAAAAGTCAAAAATAGCAAACTACATATCCCAAATCATCGGTTTCAGTCAACACACACCAACGAAAGACTAAGAAACCTAGCTCAGAAAAGTCAAACATAGCAAACTATTCATCCCAAACTATTGGTTTCAGTCAACATTCACCTACGAAATACTAGAAAACCTTAGCTCAGAAAAGCCTGGAATAGCAAACTATACATCTCAAATCATAATTTTCTGACAACGCAAACCTATGAAAGGCTAAGAAATCCAGCTCAGACAAGTCGAAAATAGCAAACTACACATCCCAAATCATAGGTTTCAGACACCACACACCTATGAAAGACTAAGAAATCCATCTCAGAAAAGTCAAAAATAGCAAACTACATATCACAAATCATAAGTTTCACTCAACACACACCAACGAAAGGCTAAGAAACCTAGCTAATAAAAGCCTGAAATAGCAAACTACTCATCCCAAACTATTGGTTTCAGACAACATTCACCTAGGAAATACTAGGAAACCTTAGCTCAGAAAAGCCTGAAGTAGCAAACTACACATCCAAAATCATAGGTTTCAGACAACACACATCAACGATAGCCGGGTGCACGGGGAGAGCCTTTGAGGGTCTGTGGGTCCCTGGTGGGTGGGTGGTCCTTTGGGAGCTTTGGGGGACATTTGGGGCCGGGGGGATGGGCTTTGGGGGTCGGGGGATGGCATTTGGGGGTCTGGGTGGGCCTTTGGGGGTCTGGGGGGCACTTGAGGAACGATTGGTTCTTTGGGAGCCCGGTGGACCTTTGGGGGCCGGGGGAGGGCCTTTGGGGGTCCGGGGGAGGGCCTTTGGGGCCTTTGGGGGCCGGTGGAGGGCCTTTGGGACCCTGTTGGTCTTTTGGGAGCTCGATGGACCTTTGGGGGGCCCGGGGATGGCCGTTGAGGGTCTGGGGTGGGCCTTTGGGGGCGCCGGTGGCCCTTTGGGAGCTTGGCGGACCTTTGAGTGTCCGGGGGGGCAGTTGGGGGCCGGGGGGACATTTGGGGACCGGTGGAGGGCCTTTGGGAGCTTGGGTGGCCTTTGAGGACCGGGGGCTTCCTTCGGGGTTGGGGTAGGAGGATTGGAACCCTTTGGGGTTGGGTTAGAGGACCTCACAACACTGTTCAAATGAAACTTGTGTATTATAACGACCACAGAGTTTCACCTTTAAATTCTCTTCTAAAATCTCTTCAAAAATCTTCTTTTAAAATGTCTCTATCTGTTTCGCCGAAATAGTTCCATAACCTGTCTAAAACGGTTTCGCCCAAATAATCCCTAAACGCAAATTCAGCGTGTTCCTTTGTTATTGGCATCTCTTTGCTAACGCATTTCAAATTAATAGGAAACCTTCTCGCGCACTAAAACAATTCATCGCTAAGATGTTTCTTGCCTAATTGTTTCCATGGCCTTTGGTTATTAATATCCTTTGGAGTTCGACCAGTAGAACTGTTCCCGAGGCAAAGACATTAATGACTTGGATCTATTACTGGAGCAGTACCTGTCAGACATTACTAAACTTTGCCCGGAAACAATTTGATTAATGAATGACAGCAAAGTGAGAAAAATACTGTTTTTCCATTCTCACTGACAAAAACCATGAAACATACATAAATTGCTGTTGACATTCATGAAAGTGAGAAAGTTGATATATTGGAAGCACGCATTTTATCAGCGCAATGTTATGCATCACTATTTTTAGGATTTAATTGAAACACTAACTTCTTTATTCACTATTAGAATATTTAGACTATTTTGAATAGAATGTCCATCTCAAAATTTCTATTAGATGCATTTCGGGACAATACGATGTTTTTGTGCGTGGGGCGGGGGGAGGGGGGTAGCTGCCCTAGGATCACTTTGACTTTAAAAAAGAGCACTAGAACGTCTGATTACCAATCCAATGAGCCCCTTCTGAAGCTTATATGGCCACGCTTTCTATAAAAACCTTATATGTGCCCAGGGCATAACTTGAGTAAAGTCAAACTGTTCTTCTTCTTCTCACTCCTTTGAATTCTATTCACAGACTAATAAAACTCTCGAAAAAAGCCTTTCCTTATAGTCACTCCGCCGATAATATGTACCTGACTCGCTGATTGGCTGAGAAGGAGGATGTAACCGACTCGCTGATTGGCTGAGAAGGAAACACGTGATCTAACTGTTTCCCGTTATCGGATCAATAAAATTCCCAATCGATTACGCAATCAAGTTCTTGGAAATTCACTTCCCCCTCGAGTCCTAGATCAATAACATTGTTCCCGTTAGAATTCAATGCGCATGTGCAACCTTCGTCCCCGAGTTATTACACATAGAAACAACAAATAAATCGATCTTGGAAAAAGAGGTCATTGAGCGATTACGTAATCTTTCTCCCTAGGGACTCTATGACCATATTGTTTCATAATTCCCCATGCTCGTGAATCAATAATTCCCTCATCGATTATGTAAATCACCCCTCATGCCATTACACGTGGCCAAACAACAACAACAACAGATCGATTGACCTTGACCCCCATTAGACTCGATCAATAATCCTTGAATAAATTATGTCCCGTCAGCATTAAACTAAATTGTAGATGGCAGCACGGTGTTCGTTCTGTACCTCCTGATAGGGTTCTACTTCTTTGGACTATTTTGAACAAAATGACTATCTGTAAGTTTGGATCGGACACATTTTAAGAAACAAGGGCAGGAGGAAAGGTTAGTTGCCCTCCTATTACTTTTGACTCTTCCAATCGAATGTGCCTCCTCTTAGGTTTGTACGACCATGCCTTCCATAAATCTCTTATATGCCCCCGGGGTATAATTTTAAAACCTTCTAGGTTTGGAGGGAGCGGGTGTCGACCCCGGAGGCATTGTTATATGATCTTTAGACTATTTTGAACAAGATGCCTATCTC
Organism: Artemia sp. Qi Xiang Cuo; assembly: GCF_049724085.1. Lineage (NCBI taxonomy): Eukaryota > Metazoa > Arthropoda > Branchiopoda > Anostraca > Artemiidae > Artemia > Artemia sp. Qi Xiang Cuo. The sequence goes on along the minus strand of NC_142797.1, from coordinate 71,112,222 downwards.
AAAATTCTGACCAGATACATTTTGGAAAAGGGGGTATGGGGAGAGCTAGTTGCCCTCTAATTTTTTACTTCTTGGGGTGGCCGGTAAACTTATGTTAAATTGTTTGTTTGTTTAGAATATATATCTCTCTCTCTAATCACTTTTGACTCTTAAAATGAGAGCTTTCAACTTTCAAACTGTATGTTCCCTAGGCATAACTTACTACCCTTGCTCCCGGGCTTGGGAGGATCCTGTCAACCCAGGAGGAACTGTTATGTGATATTTTGACTATTTGAACGTATTGGCCGTCTCAAAATTTCATCATATACATTTATGGAAAGGAAGGATATGGGGGGCTATCTACCGTTACTTTTGACTCTTAAAAAGGGAGCCAGAATTTCAATTTCCAACCAAATGAGCATTTTCCAAATTTCATACAATCAGCCTTCCATAAAAACCTTATATGCCCTCCGGTAAAAACTTACAAGCCTTGCCCCGGGCCTAGGAGGTTGGGTAAACCCATGAAGCATTTGTATATGATTTTCGGACCATTTTAAACAAAAAGGTTACCTGAAAATGTCCAACGGATGCATATAGGGAAAAAGGAGTCTGACGGGATACTTGCCATCCCATCACTATTGAATCTTAAAAAGTGGACTTGAACTTTAATTTCCAGTCAATAGAGCCTCCTGTAAAGTTTATACGACCACCCCTTTCCTAAAAACCATATAGTTAAGCCCCCCGGCTTAACTTAAAATCCTTACCCCTCAGCTTTGGGAGTTGTTTCTATTCAGAAGGCATTGTTATATGATTTTTGGACTTTTTTTTAGCAAAATATCAATTCTAAAATTTGGGTTTAATGTATTTTGGGAAAAGGGAACGTGGAGGGGAGCTTGTTTCCTCCAAAAACTTTCGACTCTTACAAAAGGGCACTAGAACTTTTAATTTCCAATTGATTGAGCCCCCTCCAAAGTGTTTACGAAAAAAAGGTTATTCATATGAAGCACCTCTGGAAAAATATAAAACATGGAGACTTTATGGCCTTTTCTTTAGGCATATAGCGTGGCCTCTGATCTATTATTAATATTTTTTCCAGAGGTACCTTATAAGGGGTGATCCTATAAACTCCGGAGGTGGCTCATTTGATTGGAAATTGAAAGTCCTATTCCTCTTAGTAACACTCAAAAGTTATCGGAGGACAACTAGCCTCGGGGTTTCGACACAACCCCCCAGAGCCCCGGAGCAAGTGTTGTAAGTCATGCCCTGGTGTATATAAGGTTTTTATGGAAGGGATGGTCGTATAAGCTTTGTACCTTTTGAAGAGTCAAAAGGGCATCTATCCCCCATCCCCTATGCACCCTCTTCTCCCCAAATCCATCTGATCGAAGTTTTGATATAGTAGTTTTGTTCAAATTAGTCCACAAATCTTAAAACAATACCTCCAAGGTCGACAAAACCCACCAGAGCCCTGGGACAAGGTTTGTAAGTTAGTGAAAAATATCATTTGTTGTTTTTTCTTCCAGGGGTGATCATATTGAACCTGTGATCCTGGCTTGACTTGACTTGACTTGCTTTACTTACTACTAATTACAAAATAAACTATATACAAGCAACCGCCAGGGGAAGGTTCGAAAAGCCTGATTAAAGACGGCTGCAATCCTCTAATTCTCAACCTTTTACAAATTTCATTAAAAAAAAAAAAAAAAAAAAAAAAAAAAAAAAAAAAAAAAAAACCTGAACACTCTCTCAATTAAACAATAATACCAAAAACTATGAAAAAAAAAAATAAATAAAGACATTAATAATGACAATAATAATAAATTGCCTCCCCTCTCCCAATAAATGTTTTTTTATTTTTACTTTAAAGGACCCAATGTGTTCAGCTTCCCGAACGCCAACTGGGATATCATTCCAAATAGCCGGAGCCAAATACCGAATTCCGAAACCTGCACGTGTGGTGTCTCGATACTCAACCATAAAATTCTTAGCCTCTCTAGTCGCATACCTGTGGAGTGAACTATTTACGCGAAAAAATTTTGTAAAAACTGGAGGACATACATCATTCCAACATCTATAGGCAAAAATAGCAGCTTGGTAATCGCGAATCTGACCAGTGTTAAGCACTCTTAATTTTTTAAAACATGACGCGGTATCATTCACATTTTCTATATAATTCCCAAGAAGATGTATTCCCTAGAACTTAAAAGTTCTAGTGCCCTTTTTAAGTAAACAACCAGATTGGATAGCAGCTAGCCCAACTCCGACGCCCTTTTTTTCCCAAAGTTGTTTGATCAAAATTTTTAGATATCCATTTTATTAAGCATAGCTGACAGGTCCAATAGATATGCCATTGGGGAAGACATTACCTAACCTTACCCCCACATCCCACGGGGAATGGGCTGCAAGTTATGAAATTCTTGCGTTGTATACATATAGTACTCTATTTAATACTGGGAAGTATACAGACATTTCTGAGGGAGAGGGGGATTTCTTAGGGGAGATTTTAAAGGAAAAATTTGCTGTTGTGGGGGGGGGGGTATCGCACGGTAGTAATTCTCTATGAGTTACTTATTACCAGGCAAATTCTCCATGGGAAACTTTCCCATAAGAAGAAAGTTTCCACTGGGGGATGTGGAGGATTTACAGGAAAAATGTTCCATATATGGGGTATTTCTAGCATGACTTGAAAAAAGAACGATCAGAAATAATAACCGGTCTTTATTTAAATAAAAGTATGCTAAGGAAAATTTTTCAGATGGAATCGTCCACAAGAAATTTTGTTGGGGCAATATGCAGCGAGGATGAAATATTCAAGGGGTAATTTTCTGGGAGGGCTAAGGATTTATGCCAGAAAAACTTTCCAAAGAGGAATTTTATGGGGGAAGGCGAGATTTTCCATGTAGAGGGAGGCGGATTTCTCGACACTAATTCAAAAACAATAAGAAATTGAATAAAAAGCAAGTTTTTTTCAACTGAAAGTAAGGAGCATTATCAAAAATTGAAAAGAGCAGAAATTGTTCCTATGAATGGGGGCTGCCCTCTCCTCAATGCCCCGCTCCTTACGCTAAAGTTTGACGTTTTGTCCCAATTCTTGAAAAATTACTCCTGAAACACAAGGATCGTTTAATTAGAATCTGAAGCTTTCTTAAAAAATACCAAAAATGCATTAGCATAAAGAGCAGGGCATTGAGGAGGGGGCAGCCCCTTTCATAAACCGAATAATTTTTATTCCTTTTAAGTTTTAAGGTTACTACTTGCTTTCAGTTGAAAAAACTTGTTATCTAATCTGTAGTATCATTGAGACAGTGATGGGTAATTGAATTTTACCTTGGTTTTGTTTGTTGGAGTTCCTAAGCTTTTAAGTAGTTTTTTTTTTAATTTTACTGAGCGAAAGAGTTTTACCAAAAATATTAATTTAAATTGACCTTATAATATTATTTCCCTTTAACTCAAAATATTAAATTATCATGGGCAGTGCAATAGTGCTGCCTAAGTAAAGAGCGATCTGGCCATAGTGCATTATTTATTTATTTGTATTTTTTGGGGGTTTTCGACGAGGACACTTCGTATCGAAGGAGTTTTCTTAGAAACTTCAAAAAGGGCTCATTCGATTGCGAATTTAAAGGACTAATGCTCTTTTTAATAGTTAATAGTCAAAAATGATTGGAGGGCATCTAACCCCCTCCCAAACGAACCATTTCTCCAAACACATCAAATCAAAATTTTGAGATAGCCAATTCGTTCAACGTAGTTAAAACGTCCAGAAATTATGTATTTGAGATACATAATTTCTACCCTACTGATACACTACAGGTACCCTACAGATATACAGGGTACCTCCATAGGAGGCACGGACCAAGGGGGGATTTTTTCCCTGGGGGTCCTTAATAGAAACTGGGATACCCTCGCCCGGGGTCATTAAAACAGACGGAGGAGGAAGAAGGCCCCTCAAATGTACACTCAAAAGGGCCAACTGATTTTTCTACAAGTCCCATGAATTACAAACCTTCTCCCAGTAATGGGTTAAATTGCATGGTGATGCAGAACACCATCGCGGGAGGATCCTCTATAGGAGGACAACTGCGGCAGGTCATAAGAGCCAGATCTATGGACAAAGGCCTCTGCATATGGCTGCTTCAACCCTTTCGTGGTACCTGCGAGACTGGGGACCTTGCGGTCAACTCTATTCCCATTTGAGGAATGGCACCCCTCCAGGAAATTATAGCCTAGTAAACGACACAGCATTCGCACGGGATTCTGACTAATGGACAATTCTGCTGGGCTTGGTATGTTTTGAGGGGCGTGTTCGGGCTGAAAAACCACTTCCTAGCTAATTTATATATTATGGGCTGCTTCCCCGTAGTAGCATAATATTTGTAGACATGAATATATAATGAGTCGGAGGTAATAGGCTTGAGATTATCTGTGCAGGATTTCGACTCTTGTTGATAGAAGAGCATCGCCAAGTGCTGAAAACCATGTTGTGACCAAGATAGGCCCAGGATTGCACAAAGCCTTCATTTATGGAGGTCCCAAAGACTTCTTGCTGTCCGGTTCTAAGCCGGCTTAAGCACTTCGGTGTAGACTTGAGAAGATATGTGATCCCCATCTTGCACTGGTATCCGGGATCATTGGTTTTCCTGAGGCGAAAGTAATTTCAATTATTTAAAGAACATGAAAATTGGAACTTGTAATCTTACGAAGTTAAAAAATGACTATCGTATCGAAATTTTGACTGACGAATTCAGACGATTCGAACTGGATGTATTAGGAGTTTCAGAAACTCATATCCCAGGGGTAGGAAGCATGAAATTAGGTGATATAGAGTTTAGTACTCTGGCAGGTAGGATGGGGTACATAGACAAGAAGTAGGGCTCATGACGAATAAGGAAGCTGCTAAGTCTTGTTTAGGCTGGGAAGGTGTTAATAATAGAATACTAATTGCTCATTTTATGACTAAAAGGTTGAGTATATCAGTTATAGTAGTATACGCCCCTGTAGAGCCGACTGACAGAGATACTAGTGACTCAGATGAATTTTACTTACAGCTACAGGAGCAAACAGACAGGGTCCCAGGTAGAAATATGATGCTATTACTGGGAGATTTTAACGCACAGGTCGGTAGAAATAAGGGTAGATGGTATCCTAGCCTAGGTGAATTTGGTGTAGGAAAAGAAAACAGTAATGGAAACAGAATTTTGCAATTTTGTAGATATAACAATCTAGTTATAACCAATACGGTATTTGGTCGTAAAATGGTTCATAAGTTAACATGGTATTGACTGTGATGGTAAGACAGCAAGCCTTTTTGATTATGTTATAGTAAATCGAAGACTGGCGGGATCAATACAAGATATTACGGTATATAAGAGCGCCGTTATTGATGTTAAAAGTAAAGATCACCATCTAGCAGCGTCAAGAGTTAATTTAAAGCTGAAATATCGGAAGAGTAACTACTTCCCGGGTAGTTATGATGTTGGTAGACTCCAGGATGAGAATTAAGAGAAACTTCCCAGGAACATTTGAATACTAAACTTGAGAGTTTAAAATTTGATAATGTGGAAGATGGTTGGAATAATTTTAGAAAAATAATTTGTGAAGTTACTGAAGGTGTCTTAGGGAAGAAAGCTAGAACTGCAGCTAATAATATTAGTGAAAAAGCTTTATGTTTAATAGAAAGGACAAAGGACTTGTACAAGAATTATCTGAGTGATAAATCATATGAAAACAAAAGGAATGTAAAGAAAGTGGAGAATGCATTAAAATATGAACTAAGGAGGTGGGAAGTGGAGGCAATGGATAAAATTGCCGAGGATCTGGAAGATGCAACTAGACGGCATAATAGTTAAATATTTTACTGGCATGTTAACAAATTGAGAGGGAGTAGTCAATCCAAACTTGGGATAGTTAAAGACAGAAATCGGGCCATAATTGGCGATAAAGAAAGAACTAACGAGAAAAAGGCAAAACTTTTTGAAACTGTTCTTGATTGAAATACATGTACTTGAAAAGATGAAGTGTAAAGCCAAAAAGTTTATAATACATTGTATATGCCGGAAGTATGATCTCACATGTAAGAGCTAGCAACAGTACTGAAATGACTAAAAAATGATAAGGCTCTCGGTATTGAGAGTGTGGTAAAAGGGGTTCTTAAATATGGTGACTCTGAGGTTAGAAATATTGTACTGAAGACCATGAATATGGTTTTTGAAAAAGGGGAAGTACCTAACGATTTTAGTAAAACCTTAATTAAGCCACTTTATAAGAAAGGTATTAAAAGTGAGTGAGGTAATTATCGAGCCATTAGTGTGCTCTCTGTAGGTAGTAAATTACTTAGTAATATGATACTTTTTAGACCGAGAGATACCGCTGAGAAAGTTTTAAGAGAAGAACAGTGCGGTTTTAGAAAACGTAGAGGATGTGTAGACCAAGTTTTTACTCTTAGGATAATAATTGAGTTGTGTCTAAGTTTTCAAATACCTTTGGTCCTCAGTTTTATAGATTATGAGCAAGCGTTTGATTATTTTGATAGAAGAGCTTTAGTAAAGGTTTTATCCTTGTGTGGTATACCAGACAAATACATTAAAGTGATTAGTGCTATGTACGAGAATAACACTGCTGCCGTTAAGGTAGGAAATGAGGTTAGGATTTGGTTTTGTATTAAATCAGGAGTTTAGCAGGGTTGTGTTCTATCCCCCTTTATATGGATTATTTTGATGAACTTTGTCTTAAGGAGCACAGGAAAGGCAATGGGAGACCACCGAATTGAATGGGGAGGAAAAACTCTCCTGGACTTAGATTATGCTGATGATATAAGCATCCTAGATGAAAATGTGAGCAAAATGAATAAAATTTTAGAGGTTTTGCGAGTACAGGGTACTAGAATATGTTTGAAAATTAATGTTAAGAAGACAAAGTCACTAAGGCTAGAATAAGTGAAGATGAAAAGGTGACGTTGGGTAATTAAAAGATTGATGAGGTAGGCAGCTTCACTTATCTTGGTAGTATGATTATTAATGATGGTGGGAGCTATAAAGTAGAAAAGCCAAGGCTCAGGGTGATTTTTCACAGTTAAATAAAGTTCGGAAGAATATAAAGATAAGTCTGTAAACCAAGATTAGAATATTAGAAGCTACAGTGATGACAGTGGTCAAATATGGCTCTGAAGCATGGGCGCTCCGAAAAGCAGATGAAGATGTGCTAGATGTTTTCCAGAGAAATGACTTAACGATTGTTCTGGGTACGCGGCTGACTGACCGTATTTCACACAATAGGTTATACGAAAAATGTGGTTCAATACCACTCTCTAGGGCTATAATGAAAGAACGGTTGAGGTGGCTAGGGTACGTTGTGCGGATGAAGGATGACAGATTGCCAAATATTGTTCTTTTCGGCCAACCATCTTGTGCTAAACGGAAACCAGGTCGTCCTCGTCCTGGGTGGGAGGACGTCATAAAGAAATATTTAAAGGAAATGGGAACTTCGTGGGTGGGTGTAAAAAGGGAGGTTTTGAAAAGATTGGGGTGGAGGAAAAGCGTGCGCAGCTGTATTGGCCTCAGGTGGCTTGGTGCTGCGGTGAGTTCTTATTAGTAGTTAGTAGGAATAGTAGATACGAAAGCCCTATGAGGGAAATGATAGAATAAAGCCTTTCGCAAAGTATTGCTTAGTAATGGGGTATGAATAAAGTCAAAATTAATAAGGTCGGATATATTTTAAGCAATGATGCAATAGCTCTTTAAGGGAAATAATGGAAAAAAGTCTTTTTATGAGTATTGTTTAGCATTGGGATTTGCATAAAGTCGAAAAAATAAAGTCGTATTTAATTTAAGCGATCATACAACAGCCCTGAGGGTGAAATGATAGACTAAAGCCTTTTGAGAAGTAATGCTTAGCATTGGGGATATACATAAAGTCAAAATTAATAAAGTCGTATATATTTTAAGCGATGATACGACAACCCTAAGAAGGAAATGATACCGTAAAGGCTTTTGAAAAGGATTAGACTATGTATAAAGTTGAAATTACTATAGTCGTATATATTTTAAGCAACGATACGACAGCCCTATTAGGGAAATGATCGAATGAAGCCTTTTGAAAAATATGGTTCAGTATTTAGGTATGCATAAAGTCGAAATTAATAAAGTCATATTTGTTTTAAGCGATGCTATGACAATCATATGAGTAAAATGATAGAATAAAGCTTTCTGAAAAGTATTGCTTAGTATTGGGGATATGCATAAAGTCGAAGCTAATAAAGTCATATATATTTTAAGTGATGATACGACAACCCTATGAGGGAAATGATACAAAAACACCATTTGAAAAATATTGCTTAGTACTAGGGTATACATAATGTCGAAATTAAGGAAGATGTATATATTATTGTTTAGTAATCTCCTATGATGAAAATGATACAAAAAAGCATTTGAAGAGTATTTTTAAGTATTGGGAATAGATAAAGTCAAAATTATTGAAATTGTATATATTTTGGGAGAAACGACATAATGAAGCCTTTTCAAAAGCATTGCTTAATATTTATGATCTGCATAAAGTCGAAATTAATAAAGTCCTATATGTTTTAAGCAATGATGTGACATCCCTATGGGGGAAATAATACAATAATACGCCTTGAAAAGTATTTTTAGTATTGGGGAATGTATAAAGTTGAAATTAGTAAAGTCATATATGTTTTAAGCGATAATACAACAGCCCTATGAGGGAAATTTTAGAATAAAGCCTTTTGAAAACTATTGTTTTGTATTAGGGTATGCATAATGTCGAAATTAATAAATTTGTATGTGTTGTAAGCGATAATATGACAAACCCTATGAGGGAAACGATAGAATATATCTTTGCGAAAAGTATTGCATAGTATTGGGGTATATATAAAATCGAAATTAATAAAAGTCGTATATATTATTGTTTAGTACTCCCTATGAGGGAAATGATACAATGAAACCTTTTGAAAAGTATTGCTTAGTGTTGGGGTATGCTTAGAGTCAGAACTAGTAAAGTCACATATATTTTAAGCGAAAATACGACAACCCTATGAGGAAAATGGTACAATAAAATTTTTGAAAAGAATTACTTTTTATTGGGGTATGCATAAAGTCAAAATTAATTAAGTCGAATATATTATTGGTGAGTATTCCCCATGAGGGAAAAGATGTAAAGTTGAAATTAATAAAGGTGTATATATTTTAAGCGATGATACAACAGCCATGTGGGGAAAATGATAGAATAATTCCTTTTGAAAAGTATTGCTTTATATTCGGGATATGCATAAAGTCGGAATTAATAAAGTCATATATATTTTAAGTGATGATATGACAACCCTATGAGGGAATTGATACAATAAAAGCTTTTAAGAAGCATTATTTAATATTGAGATTTGCATAAGATTGAAATTCATAAAGTCATCTATGTTATTTTTCAGTAGTCCCCTAAGAGGGAAATGAACCAATAAAGCCTTTTTAGGAGTATTGTTTAGTATTGGGGTATACTTAAAGTCGAGGTCGTATATATTTCCATCTATATTTAAACAGCCCTATGAGAGAAATGATAAAATAAAGCCTTTCAAAAATATTGCTTAGCATTGATGATATACATAAAGTAGAAATTATTAAAGTGATATATATTTTAAGCGATGATACGACAACCCTATGAGGAAAATGGTACAATCAAGCCTTTTGAAGAGTGTTTTTTAGTATTGGGGTATGTTTTAAGTCGAAATTAATAAAGTCTTATATATTTTAAGTGATAATACAACAGCTACAAGAGGAAAATGATAGAATAAAGCCTTTTGAAAAGCATTGCTTTGTATTTAGTTATACAAAAAGCCTTATATATTTTAAGCGATAATACATCAGCCCAAAGAGGAATATGATAGAATAAAGCCTTTTGAAAAGTATTGTTTTGTATTTAGGTATACATAAATTGAGAGACAAAGACACCTACAAACAAATAGAGTCAGAAATATAAAGACTTGGATTCATATACACAAACAGACACAGACAGAGACGGGCCAATTAAACCTCCGATAAGACCTACAGGCAGAGAGAGAGAGAGAGAGAGAGAGAGAGAGAGAGAGAGAGAGAGAGAGAGAGAGAGAGAGTCAAACCCAAAAACATACAATTAGACATGAAAATACCCGTGCAGACACACAGATACATGGGGTATGCATAAATTCAGAACTAGTAAAGTCACATATAATTTACGCAAAGAAACGACAACCCTATGAGGAAAATGATGGAATAAAATTTTTGAAAAGAATTACTTTGTATTGGGGCATGCATAAAGTCAAAATTAATAAAGTCGAATACATTATTGTTTAGTATTCCCTATAAGGGAAGAGATGTGAAGTCGAAATTAATAAAGGCGTATATATTTTAAGCAATGATACAACAGCCCGATGAGGGAAATGATAGAATAATGCCTTTTGAAAAGTATAGCTTTATATTCGGTATATGCATAAAGTCAGAATTAATAAAGTCATATTGATTTTTAGTGATTATACGACAACCCTATGAGGGAATTGATACAATAAAACCTTTTAAAAAGCATTGCTTAGTATTGAGATATGGATAAAGTCAAAATTCATAAAGTCGTCTGTGTTATTTTTTAGTAATCCCCCATGATGGAGACGAAACAATAAAGCCTTTTGAAGAGTATTGTTTAGTATTGGGGTATACATAAAGTCGAAAATATTGAGGTCGTATTTATTTCAAGCGATATTAAAACAGCCCTATGAGAGAAATGAGAGAATAAAGCCTTTCGACAAATATTACTTAGTATAGATGATATGCATAAAGTAGAAATTAATAAAGCCATATATATATTTTAAGCAATGATGCGGCAGCCCTATTAAGAAAATGATACAATAAAGCCTTTGAAGAGTTTTTTTCAGTATTGGGGTATGCATTAAGTCGAAGTTAGTAAAGTCTTATATATTTTAAGCAATAATACAACAGCCCCGAGAGGAAAATGATAGAATAAAGTCTTTTGAAAAGTATTGTTTTGTATTTAGTTATACAAAAAGTCTTATATATTTTAAGCGATAATATAACAGCCCCAAGACGAATATAATAGAATGAAGCCTTTTAAAAAGTATTGTTTTATATTTAAGTATACTTAAAGTCGAAATCAATGAAGTCTTATATATTTTAAACAATAATATGACAACCATATGAGGGAAATAATAGAATAATGCTGTTTGAAAAGTTTTGCTTATTTTTGAGGTATACATAAAGTCTAAATTAATAAGGTCATGTATATTTCAAGCAATGATACGGCAACCATATGAGAGAAATAATACAATAAAACCCTTTGAAAAGTATTACATAGTATTTGGGTATGCATAAGGTCGAAATTATTGAAGTCGAATATATTATTGTTTAGTATTCTCTATGAGGGAAATGATAAAATAAAACTTTTTGAAAAGTACTGCTTAGTATTGGGGTATGTATAAAGTCTAAAATAATAAAGTCATATATTTTAAGCGATGATACGACAAACCTATGAGGTAGATAATACAATAAAACTTTTTGAAAAGTGTTGCTTAGTATTGGGCTATGCATAAAGTCGAAATTAAAAAGTTGTATATATTATTGTTTAGTATTCTCTATGACGGAAATGATGCAATGAAGCTTTTGAAGAGTGTTTTTAAGTATTGTGTATGCATAAATTTGAAATTAACAAAGTCATATATATTTTAAGCGATGACGCAATAGCCCTATGAGGCAAATGATAGAAAAAAGTCATTTGAAAAGTTTGCTTAGTATTGGGAATATTCATAAATTCGAAATTAATAAAGTCATATATGTTTTAAGCGATGATGCCTCAGACCCAAGAGGGAAATTATACAATAAAGTCTTTTCAGAAGTATTTTTTAGTATTGGGGTATGCATAAAGGTGAAATTAATAAAGGTACATATAGATCGTATACATTTTAAAGGAAAGATACGACAGTTCTTTGAGGGAAATGATACAATAAAGCCCTTTGAAGAGTATTCTTTAGTATTAGGGTATTCATTAAGTCGCAATTAATAAAGTCGTTCTTATTTTAAGCGATGATACAATAGCCCTTTGAGGGAAATGATAGAATAAAGCCATTTGAAAAGTATTGCTTAGTATTGGGGTTATGCATAAGTCGAAATTAAATAAAGTTAAAACCGTATATATTTAAAATGGAGATACGACAACCCTAGGTGGGAAATTATACAATTAAGCTTATTGAAAATTAGGACTTAGTATTGGGGGCATGCAAAAAGCCAAAATTCATAAGAGCCGTATATATTTTAAGTGACGACATGACAGGCCTATGAGAAAAATTATATGATAAAGCCGTAATTGGTGACTGAGTTTCAAAAAGTTAATAAAAAGCACTTTTGCATAAAACGAACTCAGCTAGTAGGTAAATTCACAGTGTCTCAGTTGTTGACTGAGTATCAAAAATTTAATAAAACTACTTTTGACTACAATATGCGGAGGGACTTGATAAATTCCGAAAATTTTAGTTAATGGCTGAGTATCAAAAACTAGTAAAAACACTTTTGACTAAAACAAACTCAGCTACTATTCTCAACTCAGGGCTTTTGCATATAACAAACTCAGCTAGTAGGTAAGTTAGGAGTGTCTTAGGAGCTGAGTGATCATCAAAATCTAATAAAATCCTTCTATCTACAATAAACTGACGGAATTGATAAATTTCGAGTGTATTAGTTGCTGACAGAGTACCAGCGTAAGAAAACACAGATTCATACATACAAAAGGACAATGACAGACATGGAGAAGCAAACACTCACCCAGACACATATGCACAAAGAAAGAGATAAAGAGAGGCAAACAGCCGCTAAGACACATAGTGCCTTTGAGAGAGACAAAATATACAAACACACAGATTCAGACACACAAACATACAAATAAGACCAAAGATATGCAAACACCCGCTCAGACACACAGGCACAAAAGTGAGAGAGACAATCAAATAGCCGCTCAGACACACATGCAGATAGAGAGAGAGAGAGAGAGAGAGAGAGAGAGAGAGAGAGAAAGAGAGAGAGAGAGAGAGAGAGAGAGAGAGAGAGAGAGAGAAAGCATCTACAAACACAAAGTCAAACACATAAAGACAAATACGGAGACAAGCAAACATCTACTCAGACACATAGGCACAGAGAGAGAGAGAGAGAGAGAGGGAGATCCAAACACATACAAACACGCAGAGTCAGACATACAAACACACAGAGACAAGCAACCACCCGATCAGACACACAGGCATAGAGAGTGAGAGAGACAAACAGACATACAAAACACCGATTCAGACATACAAAGATAGACAAGGGGGCAGGCCAACACCCGCCTAGACACATAGGCACAGAGAGAGAGAGAGAGAAAAGCAAGCAGCCAGTCAGACAAAAACACATACAAACACACAGATTTAAACCCATAAACATACAAAGACAGGCACAGAGACATTTAAACTCCCGCTTTTACACAAAGGCTCAACTTTGAGAGATCCAAGCATGCAGCCGCTCAGACACACAAGCACAGAGAGAGAGAGAGAGGCCAAAAACAAGTACAATCACACAGAGCCAGACAAACAAACACACTAAGACAGACAGAGGGACTAGCAAACATCCGCTCAGAAAAACAGGCATAGTGAGAGAGAGAGAGAGAGAAAAAAAAAACCCTACAAACAAATAGAGTCAGAAATATAAAGAAGTAGATTCAGATGCACAAACAAACCAAGACAGAGGCGGGCCAATTAAACCTCCACTCAGACACACAGGCAAGAGAGAAACAAAAGCAACAAACAAACACACATATTCAAACGCACAAACATACAAAGAGACATGCAAACACCCGCGTAGACACACAGAGACATCAGTGAGAGTGACAAGCAAGCAGCCACTCAGACACACAGCGAGAGAGACAGACTTAGCGTGCACTTAGCGTGCGCGTATGCATGTTTTCTTTACCAACATTTTTTAGCTTCTAAGCAGTTTCCCATTGATTTCCTGAAATGTATGTCTGATATATGAATCGAACGTTAGACCCATGATTTCCTAAGATAGAAAAACAGCAAGCTTCTCGACTGAGCCAACAATTCATTGAAATAGTAATTTCCTTAGAAATACATTCAAAGAAAATCAAAGTATTGTTTTTTGTAAGAAGAATTTGGGATCTCTTAGGATGAATTTTTGTTTTCTAAGAATTAATTTGTTTTGTTTTGTAAGAAATATTTTTTGCTTTGTAACAAGTATTTTGTATTTTGTAAGAAAAGATTGTGATTGTGTGGGATGTATTTTAATTTTTTAAGGATTATTTTTGTTTCGTAAGAAGTATTTTTAATTTGGTATTATGAATTTGTGATCTCTTAGGATGTATTTTGTTTTGTAAGATTTACTTTTTTGCTTTGTGAGAAGTATTTTCTTGCAAGAACTATTTTATGCTTTTTAAGAACAATCTCTGATTTTTTCGGATCTATTTTGTTTTGTAAGAATTATTTTTGTTTCGTATTAAGTATTTTTTTTTTTTTTTGCTTTGGTTGACCAACCTCCCGGAAATTATAAATAAATCGGCTTAGAATATATTTTTAAGATGATAATTTCCTTAATTTCTTGTTGGCTCAGTCGAGAAACGTGTTCGTTCTTTTACTATAGGGGATGATGGGTCTCACCTTCGATTCATACCTCAGACATAAATTTCATAAAATCAATGGAAAACTACTTAGAAACTAAAAAATATATTGTTAGAAAAGAAAACATGTCGCCGTCTATAACTAAAGTTAACAACAACGACATCTATGACTTTTACTATATAGTCGGCAGCACTGGAGAATTCGCCGTTAAACCTTCTCCTTGATCTTAATCCACTAAGGATGTGGTAATGACCATTACATTAAAAAATGATACCTCGCCGTTTTTAGTAATTATCAATTATCAATAATCAACAATCGACTCCATACCATTCGAGTACGAAAAGATCTTTACCAATTGTATATTAGAATCCATAAAAAAACTACGTTTATTAGATATTTTGTCACTTCAAATTCACTTCAAATATTGAACGAAATACTTGACAAACAAAGCAGTAAGTCTTCTATTAATGAACACGCGATGGGTGCTCTGTATCTGACCGCTTATATCCAAAGGCACATTTCACTAAAAAATGAAGGCAAATCCTTATCGTGACTGAAGTATGATAAGACCAGGTTGGCTCTCTGAAACTGCATACAATAATTTGGACGGTCCTTCTCCTACAAACCCTGCTGGCTGTCATAGGAATGTTGGGCACCGCTGTTTGGTAGGAACGTTTACTGAGCCCAAACAAAGCTAACTCAAAATCAGTTAACATAATTTAACCTAAGTGAAAAATCACATTTGATTCCATCAATAGCTTTAGTGTAAAAAAGAAACATGGTAGTACATGTCGATAGTAGGGATTTGAGCAAAGTATTTGATGTCGTAAACACACAAAACAAGCATCGTCTTATTGCTCCCTTACAAGAATATTCAATTAACAGAACCGTCTGTTAATTGGGTTCTTGACTGCATCTGATGGTAAACTGTCGATGATACTAGGAACATTCGCCAATGCTTTTCTTTTCTTGGAATTGTCATTAATTCCCATGGAGATATTAATAAACAATCTAAACATTTGATTTGCTAGCGTATCCTAAAGTTAATGGAAACATGACAAAGTAATGCATAAAATATTTTGTTGAAATAATGGTACGTAGAATATCATCATAAAAAAGCGAATGCTTTGAGTTTATTCCATAAAATAGCTCATTATGTTTTTTCTTGACATGTCACAAATGTACGGTGGTACATTTTTTTTTATCGTACCTGAGTTTTAACATGGATTCAGTTACAACCATTGCACATTTCATCATTGGAACTATTGAGCTTATTGACTGTATCTGTTGGTATCTGTTGCCATCGACAATAGTATTTATGTTTGTAGGTGGTTTGTTTTTCATTAATTTATCTTTATTGCTTCGCTGTTAGGCTTTCTTACAATGCCATTTTTATTTTGCTTTCAATTTCACTGTGTATTTCACGGTCTATTACCACATTATTTTTAAATAGTTTGCAGTTCTGGCACATGCATTATTACACTAGTGCAGGAGTATGCCTTTCTTTCCCCCTTTGCTTTGTTTGAATGTTAATACATGATATGCATTATAACACTAGTGCAGGAGTATGCCTTTCAATTGAATGCTAATGCCGGAAAGATGACGACAGGATCTCTCAATGGGTAGCATGTTACCAGAACCATGGGCAAGAAGGTGGCCCTTGTCGTCAATTATTGATTTCAGATTTGCATTATCTTTGAGCGCAAGCTTCTCTGGAAATGTTACTCTGGAAACGTTGCATATTAGCCACCAACACAGTTGTGTTTTTTCGATACCCCAAAGGAACAAAATCTCTCACTGTCATGACAATGCACGCATACATTTCCAATATGATCTCCATTAATATTTGTCTCATAGTTCAAATATTTTTTCTTATCAACATTCAACACAACAATAGCTTTATCATATACGCATGCTTTCTTGGAATATTTCATCTTCGCTTTTTTTAATATGATGCAAGTGTTTATCTTTCCAATATACAAAAATTACTGATTGATAATATATAGTAAACTAGGTAGTGTCAATGACCAACCATAGAGAACCAGTGGGGCGACCGCATAAGAAACAATCCAAAAACTATGTTCACCAAAGATTACATGCCATTTTTAAGATATGAATAAAGCTTTAAAAAATCAGCGTAAAAAACAATGTTTAGTATAAAAAAAAAAGATTTGCCTCAAGGGCTAAATACGTAAGTCATTCGACAGCAGTGTTTATGGGCATTTTAGCTATGGTCACGGTCTTTACGATCCCCTGACCACCCAGATGAAAAATATTCCATGAAATGGATTCCCTAGTTCAAGAATGGCTAGTAGGGAGGGGTGTTATATAATACTAACGATTATATATGATATACAAACACATAACATTCCGTAAACGCTCCTTTCTTTGTTTGATATTGTTCTTTAACGTCCCCTAAATGTCCAGGTTTAAAATATTCCACAGATTAAATTCAATAGCTCAAGAATGGCTAGTAGGGATGGGTGTTTTTAAAACTAAAGATGATATACATACAATTCGGTAACTAAAGGGGATTCTAAATGTCTATTGATAAACTAAAACTGTATAAAAACAATTTTTAGAGCTCGAAACATGTTTAATTAACTATCAAAAGAATAAACCTGTCAAGCAAGCGTCTTAAATCACCTTGATATGCATATTCTCGGGATGATGCCAAAAAAGGTGCCCGGAAATAGATCACTGATAACACTTACCATAAATCCAATTGAGAAATCGATTGTGCAAACTTGTTACGATGTAGTGACAATTAACACCAGTTTGCCAACGTCCCGGAAACAATACATTGATTGCCTTGTTTCTAAGGACATAATATTTTCAATGAACTGTTGGCTCAGTCGAGTAACGTGTCGTTTTTTTTTTCTTAGAAAATCATGGGTCTCACGTTCGATTCATATATCAGACATAGATTTCATAAAATCAATGGAAAACTGCTTAGAAGCTAAAAAATGTTTCGCTGTTGAAGAAAACATGTCACCATTTATAACTATAGTGAACAATAACGATATCTATGATTTTGGTTATCTAGTTGGCAGTATTTGGGGAATCCTTGTCAAACCTTCGTCATGATCTTAAACCACTAAGGCAGAAAAGATTAGCGCTCTCCTTATCTACCGATAGCATGGGGCCATTACATTACAATAATGATACCTACCCTGCAGCACCCATACAGGAGGCATAGCCCAAAAATAATTTCCAACTAGCTCCCGAATAATCACTATATTTATTACTAATAAAAACGTTCGTAAATAAAATTTAAAAAGTTTTGAGAATACCATTCAACCAAATAAAAGTAAAATTAATATGCAATTATTTTAATTATTCGTGTACGGTGATCCAAAACAAAAACCTGCATTAATTCAAAAACATTCAACAATTAAATGAAAAAACAAGTTTTTTTAGCTGAAAGTAAGGAACGACGTTAAAACTTAAAAAAAACAGAAATTATCCCGTATATGAAAGGGGCTGTCCCCTCCTCAACACCTCAATCTTTACGCTAAAGTTTGACTTTCTCACAACTCTACTACTTAAAACTGTTTTTTAAGCAATAAAAAACTTTAGTGTAAAGAGCGAGGCGTTGAGGAGGGGACAGCCCCTTTCATATATGGAATAATTTTTGTTCGTTTTAAGTTTTAACGTCGTTCCTTACTTTCAGTTAAAAAAACTTTTTTTTTTATTTAATTCTAAAAAAGATTCTTATTGTTCTAGTTAAACCTCCTTTGTGTTTCAGGAGTCGTTCTTACAAAATAGGGACAAAAAGTCACACTTAAGCGCAATGGAAAATGCTTTGAGGAGGAGATAGCCACCCTGAAATACGTAATAAATTCAGTTCGTTTATAAGTTTTGGTGTTGTTCCTTACTTTCGGTTGTAAAAACTTGTTAATTTTTAAATATAATTTCTTATTCGTTTCTAAATAATGCCGGTAGATCTAGCCCTCCCCCATGAAATTCCCCTCCTTACGGAAAACTTCTTAATGGAAATTTTCCTTACACGTAAAAAAACACCCCCATCCCTTAAAATATCCTCTGGACAGTTCCGTCCTCGCTTAAAATCCCCTTTCCCTGTAAAATTTCTTGCGGACGATTCAGCCTGAAAAATTCTCTTTATCATACTATAATTTGAAAAAGACTTTAATTTTTGATTGTTTTTAAATTCATACCGGTAATTCCCTTCACCGTGGATAAGTTATCCAGCAAATAACCCCCCCCCCCCTCTAGTAGAAAGTTGCTCTTGTAGAAAATTTCCCCTGGAGACATTATCCCGAGAAAAACTCCCCCATGGAGAATTTTTCCCGTTTAAAATCATCCCCCATTACGGAAAGATAAACTAGATAGTCCCAACCCAATATAATGCTCCCTCGGACAATTCCCTTTAACATTTCTACATGTAAAGTTGAATGGGCATAGAGGAAGTAAAAAAATAAAAACGATTTCGTACAGGAATTCTGCCAAATTCCCCCAAGTGTAAAATTTCCCATGGAAAATTCACCACCCAAAAACTTCCCTTGGCACGGAAAATTCTCTCCGTAGAAAAAAAAAATAAAATTCACCCCCCTCCCTCGAACAATAGTTGTATACTTCCCAATAACAAGCACTATATGTAAACAATGGGCAAATTTTAAGAGTTACATACCTTCCCTCAGGAGCTGCGTGCGGTCAGGTTATCAGGTTATCCTCAAGGGCACAGTGTTGTAGGAGAGCTTTTATTTCTCCAATATTTTTGGTCACTTAAAAAGGGCACTGGAACTTTTAGTTTCCATTCAAATTAGCCCTCTACCTATATTCTAGGACAATTGACTTGGTACGATCACCCCTAGGTAAAACACACACACGTACACAAAAAAACAACAAATAAAAACACATCATTGATCTTTTTTCTGGCAAAAAGTACAAAATTCCATATTCTTGCAGGTAAAAGCTTGAAACTTTTATAATAAAGTTCTTTGATAAGCTGAATCTGATGATTTAATTTTCATTAAGATTTATCGACTTCAAGGGGATGTCCCCCCCCCCCGCCTTTCAAAAATCTGGAAAATGTTCTCAGGCTCGTAGCTTTTGATGGTTAACATTAAACTTAATAATTCTTTTATAATTATAATCAGCATAATAAGCCGATATTTTTGATAAGACTATTGAAATCAAAATTTTATTTTTTAGAGTTTTAGCTAATTTCCAAGCAGCGTCACTCCTTACTATAGTTTGTTGCCACAAAGTGCCTGATGCTACCAAGGTAAGTTAAACTATCCACTTGATTGATTTTCTATATCTACCTTAGCTACTCATCCTCATTTATTACTATTTTAAGATACATATCTTCTAAAAATTAATTTTCAAACGTATTATCGCATCCTGAAGCTTCGTATCTTCCAAAACTCATTTGTTGCGCAATCACTCATTTCTATGGCACTCATAGAATCTGTGTAATCTGAATCTAGGATAGTGGTACCATACCATGAGCCCGTAAGCATTTGTATTTCTTTGGATAATATCAACTAAAATTATCCGTTTAAATGAGGATATGACAAAATCCTGCATAACCCCTATTTCCACGCTACTAATCTTACTTCTAACCTTAACGGAAGCGGCAACGGTCTCATAAAACGCACTAATCATTTCTTTGCACTTATCTATTTTACCATGCAAGGACAAAACTCTCGTTAATTTTCCATTTAGCTGAATCAAATGCCTAATCATGGTCGTAGCGGTAGCTACAACTTAGTAAAGAGTGAACCAAAGCTCATAGGAGAAAAAGGGTAAGAACACTTTGAAACAAACTATCTTGTGGAAAAATTTACCGGTACTTCTGTCTTATCGCCACCACACTCAAGTTCTGTCGAGAAGTGAAGTTTTGTTAATGTTAATAAAATAAACAAAATATCATGAAAATATAATACTTTATAAGCAAAATTATGAATACTACAACAAAGATTTATGGAAGGGGGCCACCCAGACAGCATTATATTAAATACGTAACCTAAACTTACCTAACCTAACCAAACCAAAATACCAACTAAATATTTATTAAAATATAGCTACAATGTAGTTTCCCACCGAGCCGAAGCTGATATTGTCTGGTATAAAGGCCATTAGAAACCGGTTATTGTTTCATGTTCATGATACAAGATCTTGAATGGGGTGGCTTTAGGACAGGATTACCAATTTTCCCTTTGTAGGTGATCCAAGAGCTATAGCTACTATTTCGATTAATCTGTGTAGTAAAACTTATTGTGAGAACAGGGTTATATGACAATTGAAAAAGAGACTGGCACCTTCTCAATCAAACCAAAAATTGCACTAATGTAATCAGTACGGTTAGAAACCTTATTCAGGAAAATTACAACTCCCCAACTTGAACAGCAAATTTTCAAGAGCCACTTTTGTGTATTGGAAGCACTGATGTGTCTTCTTTTCCTCCTCTGCTTGTCAGGCAGTGGAACACCATATGGAGGAGTTTAATGGCTATTTTAAATGGTAATTTTTATATCAGTATGATTAGTATGGGTTTTTACAAAAGAAGTAGCCCCATATGACATTGCTTTAAGCGGGCCCACAGGGCATTACTTTAAGCGGGCCAATGTGCTATTGGAAACATCAAGTCTGTCTAGAATCTGGTATTACGTTATCACTTCCAGTGCAATAAGGAAAATTCTTGGAAACATTAATATCTTGGTTTCGTTTGTCAAGTATCTTGTATAATATTAAAATTGATTTTAAAGTGAAATTATGTCTTATAAACGAAGTTTAGATATGGATTCTAATAAACAATTGGATGGGATATTTTTGTGCTCTAATGGTATCGAGCCGATTCTTAATTATTGATTGTTGATAGTTGAATATGACTACAGCGGGGCATGTATCATTATTGTAATGTAATTGATTAAACAAAACTTTCCGAAAAATAAGTGACGCAGTAGGTTTTAGACTTTTACAGTGAGAGAATGAAGTGATACCCAAACTCTTTTTTATCTTGATTTTTGTTCGTATCAAGCTTGATTTACATATTCAATTTACGTTTCACTCGTTTTAAGATTTATTTATTCATTTACATCAATATCTATTGTATGTTTGTTTGCATTGATTGTTTATTTAATTTCTGTTCGTTTTAGGTTTCATTTTCACTTCAATAGGAAAAAAATATTTTCCGTTTTAAGCTTGATTTGCATATTCAATTTAAGCATTACGTGCTTTAAGATCTATTTATTCATTTATATTATTACTTGTTGTATGTGTTTGCTATGATTGCTTATTTAATTTCTGTTCGTTTTGGGTTTCATTTACTCTTTAATAGTAATTTCTGGTCGTTTTGAGTGTGAATTATAAAATGTATTTGTATCTGCTGAGCTTAAGTATAAAATGACCTTTACTCTTATTTGAAAAACTTATTTTTCGGAAATTTTCTTTTAATTAATTTTTTTTCGTTTTTGATTGCAAAAAGTTTCAAGTTTTTAAAATTTCCTTATTTCAAAATCAAACTTTAAAAAAAAAATCAAATGTTCATCAAAATATCAAAACTGGTTTCAAAGAAACAATATCAAAGTGAAAAAATGGGTTTGTGTCAACCTCGGAGTTTTTATTACTTGATGTTTGAACTATTTTTAACAAAATGGTTATCTCAAAATTTTTGGGGAAAAGGACGTGGGGAGGGGGGCTAATTAGCCTTCGGTGTCTTTTGACACTTTTAAAGTTTACTAGAACTTTCTATTTTCAAGGAAATGAACCCTCAATGAAGTTTAAACGAGCATCCCTTCTATAAGAACCATATATATCCCTAGAGTATAACTTACAACACCCGTCCCTGGGCCCTGAGGGGTTGTGTCGACCCCGGAGTTTTAATATCTGATGGTCGAACTATTTTTAACAAAATGGTCACCTTAAATTTTTATCGGATGGGTTTTTTCATCAGTTATTATAATGTTCGGTGTAATTGACTCACAGTATATTGAAACGGATTGAAACATTCCTCGTGCGGTGTCATTTTTGAAGTGGCATTCCTATTGTTAGATGAACTTCATAGCCATAAGATGAATTTTATAGCTCACATGTTGTGAATTTCATAGCTATAATTGGAATCTGAATTACAATATGTTCAAGTATATGAAAAAACGATGGTGCACAACATTAAATTTTATAAACCGAAGCAGCATTTATCATTACATCATAAGACCATGCAATGAAAATGGTTATGAAATAAAAGAAGTGCAAGAGGAAATTCAAGAAATATGCAGTTTTTCGGTGTGCAAGCTGTTTACGATAAGGGAAATGCACCAACGGACAATGTCATAAAAGAAGAAGGTGATAAAGACATTCCATTATTTCATTTGGAAGATTTCAATTGTGAGAAATACCTACATTCAGCTTATGACCCTGACGGTGAAGTTCAATATTTTGCTCAATTTTGGCTTGAGAAGATACCTCATAAGAAAAAATTCATCAGATATCCGAAGACCTGATCTTTTGCTCGTTCTATCAAAAAGAATAGAAAAGTGGTAAAGATTTTAGTTAATCTAACCTTGAAGATTGGACGAAAAATTACTCAAGAGCCCTTTTAAGGAGTAAAAATAAGTGACACTATAGCCTGTGATCAGTTGCTTAGGTCGGAGCTATAAAGGAAGTGAAATTGAATGTAAATGTGTGTGTTTGTGATTTTGAATTGAAGTTATCAAGTATTTTGCAGTAGGTTGCATAGGTTGCATCAAGACATGGCTAATCGTAGACAGAGAAAAGTCAAGACAGATAGTCCAAGGAATTAATAGGCAAATGTTTAAATGGCTGGGGTACGGGTAAATGGCAGGAGTATGCATGACATGATAAGACATGATAAACCACAATACGACACTACAAAAATATCCCAAGTCATAATTTTCAAACGAAAAAAGTTCTAAAATTCACTTTGAAACATCAACGAAGGTAACACAAACAATAATAATCACGACAAAACACAACAACAATATCCTAAGTCATATGTTTCAAACAAAAAACTTCCAAAATGCACTTTGAAAGTCATAGGTTTCAAACGAAAAAACTTCCAAAATACACATTGAAACATCAAGAGTGTCAACAAAGACCAGATAAACCACGACACAACACAAAAAAGATTAACCACGAGACAAAACTAAAAATATCCTAAGTCATACTGTTCAAACAAAAAACTTCCAAAATTCACTTTGAATCACCAGAAGTAACACCGACAAGATAAGCAACAAAATAACATTGAAAAAATATCCTAAGTCATATTTTTCAAACGAAAAAACTTCCAAAATGCACTTTGAAACATAAACAGACGTAACAGTTCAAGATAAACTGCGACACAAAACTGCAAAAATATCCTAAGTCACAGGTTTCAAACGTAAAAACTTCCAATAAAGCATCAACAGAGGTAACATAGACCAGATAAACTACGACACAAAACAGACAAGATTAACCACGACACAAAACTCAAAATATCCTAAGTCACACGGTTCAAACAAAAAAACTTCCAAAATGCACTTTAAAACATCAACAGAGGTAACACAGAGCAGATAAACTACGACAATACACTACAAAAATACCCTTAGTAATAAATTTTAAACAAAAAACTTCCAAAATGCACTTTGAAACATCAACAGAGATAACAAATACAACATAAACCACGAAACAACACTACAAAATATCCAATGTCATACGTTTCAAACGAAAAAACTTCCAAAATGCACTTTAAAACATCAACGGAGGTAACACAGACAAGATAAACCACGACACAACACTACAAAAATATCCTGCGTCATATGTTTATGGGTATGTAATAGTGAACTTTAAGCAATAAACACAGCTAGTTTCCAGTTAAGCTGTGATGGATAAAAGTATTTTTATAGAAAAATCTTTTTACTGTGAAATACCCCTTTTTTGTGAGAGGATTATCTGTTGAAAAAAAAACAGTTTTTGTTTATATTGACTGTCAGGCTGTGCGATTGAACTATTTGTGCTATTTCATTTGAATTCGATTATTTCGTTTGGATAATTAGAAGGCGTTTATTGGAAAGTGGGGGGACTTTAAAAAATTCCCCTTGCGAATAAGTCTTTGTTTTGTGACTTTACGTCGAGATTTGGTTACGCTTGGACCTACGATGGCTGAAAGTGAGAAAATTATTTTGAATCCGTTACTGAATTGTGTTACGAGAGCACTTACAGACGGAATAAAATTGGACTGTATCGTAAAAGCTTGTGTTGCTTTCTATACACATGAGGATGTTATAATGGCAAAGCAAATCCTTCATACTGAGTTGAATATATCGAATCGTCTTGTAACCTACTCTAAATATGAAGACAATATCATTGAAATGTGAAAACTTCCAGTAGCAGCTGCGAAAAATAATGTCAGCATGCCAAAATTTGTGATCTTTAACCCCTGCTCGGTTCCGGTCATCGGAGATGCGGTGAATGCAACTGTTGCTGCCAAAGTAAATGAACTCTCTCAGAAGCTTGATGTTTTTTAGCTACCCAGTCTGCTCATGCCGTCAGTATTTTCACAAGCAGTCGCAGTGCACCTGAAACGTCAAAGCCCAAAGATCCTTCCTATTCTGTTGTCTTGAAAAATCCCCCCAAGGAACTCAATGGCCCAAATGACCGGAAAGCCTTCAGAGACAGTTTCTGTAAAAAATACAAATGACATTAGCGAACTTCGCAAATTTGCAAACGAATGGAAGCTTGTGGTCAGGTCGAAAGCTGCAGCAGCGAAAATCGTTGAGAAAGCAAAATCTTCCAATTCTGATCCCAAAATTGTTGTGCTTCAAAATGTCCATGAGGATATAAACTGTGAAGGACTAAAAAATCTAATTCCGAATAGTACGAAGACTGAACAATGCGGTAAATCCCGTTCTTTGAAAGTGTATTTTGACACTATCAGTGAGCTCCAACAATTTCTGAGTGTTTCGGTGATTATCGGCTACGAGCGTCTACCTTCGGATCTGATTAAGTTCTTGCCAAGACAATGCTATAACTTTTACAAAATCGGTCACCTTGCTCCCCAGTGTACGGCAGAACCTTTATGCTCTAGATGTGCCTCAAATGAACTTCGTTCTACGCGATATGAACCATGCAGACAGCCGACATTCTGCGTTGAATCGGCAGTCACACGTGTTACAGTGTAAAATGTCCCTCAAACAGTAATCCACAAAAGAAATGGCATCTGAAGCTTCTGCTGTTAAATGTTTATCGTGGAACATTAATAGCTCGTTCGCGGATAAAATTCCGATCTTAGATATTGTATTTGAGTAAAATGAAGTTGTCTGTTCACAAGAACATTTCGTCACAAGCCACAGTAAAGGTATTGTTAGTTTTAATAGTTCAGTATCGGTTTATTCAGTTTCAGCGAAGCAGCTAAGTGGAAAAGGGCGACCCTCCTGTGGTATTGCCTCTTTCGTTCGTTTGACTCTAAAATCTAGTGTATTTGAAGTCAATGATAATTTTCTAGCGATTCGTGTTGAGAGCTGTGTTTTTATTAATGTATATTTGCCTAAAAATTACCATGATGAGCGTTCAGAGCGTGCTTTTACATATTCTAGTGATAAACTCGGCCAGTGTATTAGCCGTATTAGATCCTTAAGCCTTCAATGCATATTAGTTGGTGACTTCAATTGCGATTTGAATGAACCGCTCTTATCTAGGTCTTTACGTTCTACGTTGTTGCTTAGTATTTTTGGAGACCAGTTTGATCTTGCGAAGATTTAAATTTTACACACGTACACAACTCAATGTCTACATCAGATCTCGATCACGTCGTTGCGACCGCAAATCTCAGGATTTCGCCTGTCAAGATTGTGCTTGATTTTCAGCTATCTGATCACTTACCAATACAGTTCTCAGCAGAGATTCCTTGCCACAGCTCAGATACACAAACGCAAACTAATTCGATAACACCTCATAGGTCTCGCCGTGATAAGCGTAAAATTAAACCTGTTTTATTTCAAGAAGAAGCAGCCAGAGTCCTTAGTAAGATCCGTGTCCCTTTCCATCTTCTCTCTAGATTAACTGCTCTTTCAAAGGAGGAAACACAACTAGCAGTCGATATTTATTGCGCAGAAATTGGCAGTGCCTTTTGCTATGCTGAAAAAGCTGCCGTCCCTCTAAGTAGACCCCGTCATCCTACCCTTCCTGGCTGGTGTGAAAATCCAGATTTAGTGGATACCCATTCTAAGTCTAAATTTTGGCTTCAAATTTGGATTTCTTGTGGACAATCCTGTTCGGGGGTAGTCAATTCAATCCGCCTGCTCACAAAAAGAAAATTCGCAAAGGAGCTATAAGCTCACAGAAAAAAGATGATTGGTATCAAATCTACAAGGGCTAAAATTAATCCTTCTCTCCTTTGGTGGTTTCTGTCCTCTAAAAGCGATAAGTCTTTGTCCGCATCTGCTATCCCTGATTCTGAATGGTACACGTACTATGGGTAAGAATTTTTTCCTCCTGAACCAGCCCTAAACGAAAGATATGAAGCTGAGTTGGACGACTTCATAGATAGTTGTCCTCAGGTTGATTACGTTGTAACAGAGGGAGCTGTATGCAAGGCATCTCTCGCCTAAAACCTAAACAATCTTTCGAGATTGATGAGATCAGCACACTCCATATAAAAAGTGGTGGGCCCGCCCTCATTAGTCACGTAACTCTCCTGATGCAGATTATCCTCATTCAGGGTATTGTCCCAACCACTTTCTCAGTTCAGGATCTTACGCCAGATCCTAAAAAAGGAAAAATTACCATGCAATGCTTCTCTTTCCGTCCAATCACTATTGCCACTTCTCTTTGCAAGCTATTTGAAATTTTATTCGTAGATGAGTTTGAGAAACTGTGTTGCAGTCCACCAAGACAGTTCGGTTGACAGCGTGGTATTGGTTGTGCTGAAGCGCTCCATGTCGTTGCATATGCACTCCTGTATGCACACAAATCAGGAGAAAGCCTAGCGATCGGTGGCTTAGAACTACAGAGAGCGTTTGATTCATTGATTCATGCGCTTATGTTGCTAAACTCAGCTAAAAGAGGAGTGAACTCAAATATCATTCGGGCTTTCAGTGATCTTTACTCTTGCCTTCGCATGTGACTCAAGCTCCCTCCTGATACAGACCTTCCACCAGCCCCACGGTCAGCTTTGATACCAGTCCGTGAAGGTGCCCTTCAGGGGCACCGTTTTATCCCCCAATTTCTTCAAGAATTACATGATTGAGCCTCAAGACAGCTGTCCTTCATCATGCATTCTCAGTTCTATTGACAGCTCCCTAGTATGCTATGCTGATGACACGCTGATTCTCAGCCGGACACTTAACCACCTTTCAGAAATATTCTTATGTCTGCAGTCCAATTACGAGAAAGTAGGTACGAGATTAATCTCCCAAAAGTCGGAAGTCTTACTTGTACAATTGGAAGAATGACCCTCCTACTAATTTCACACTAGGTGATTGCTCAGTAAAACCAGTTGATAAAATAGTATATCTGGGGCTGCCAATAGGTACCTCATTACAGCATACCCGCTACCTCCTGATCTCACATCTTGAACGACGAATTTCCAGCTCCTATGTTTTGATCGTTAAATCCACTCTGAGACTCCACTACTGGCAAATATGTACAACGCTACCGCTCTGCCACATATATTATATGTGACCCCTTTCTGGAAATTATTGGCAAACCGTGAAAAGTCTAAAATCCGCTCTTTATTTTTCCGTTTTTCCAAGTACCTACTAAAATTGCACCCTTGGACAAAAAATAGTTTTCTGATTCGGCGCTACAACATAGCGAATCCAAATCTAGCTGTTGAGACACTTATTAGCCAGCAAAAAACAAAAGCAGCAATTCTATAGCACGAGTTGGTAAGTTTGCTTGTTTATTTTCCCTCTTGTTTCCCTTTTTTTCTTTTTTTTTCTTTTTTTGTCCTTTCAGAAGTTGTTGTCCTTGTTGCTATTTTCGAAGAAGTTGTTGTTCCTGTTGTAATTTTTGAGTATGTTATCTTTCTGTTTTATTTTTTCGTACTATTTTGTATACTATTTAAGAGGTTGTTGCTTTTTTTGCTATTTTTTAGTATGTTTTCTTTTTGTTTCCTCTTTTCGCATTTTGTATACTCTGTCATTTTATACTTATTGTATCCGACGGGTTTTCAATATATTATTATTATTATCATGATTTTACCAATTCGTATGAGTATAATATAATCGATTTAGAACATGTGGACTTTAAAATAAATGTGGTGAATCTGGGGGAGATGAGGAGGAAGATATTGAATGAAATGAATTCAATTAAAACGGATAGAAACTAAGTTTTAGATTGGTCAAGTAAGAAACTAGTAGAAAGAAGGGCACCCTTACCGCCCCATGATAGCTTAAAATTACATCGATGGTCTTGGAAAAGGAAGCACGCTATGCCAGAAAGTGATCACGACGAGAAAAATAAAAGATCAAGAAAATCATGGTCCCACTACAGGAAGTCAAAAAGAGTCAAAACAAATTCAAACTCAAAACGACCAGAAATTACTATCAAAGAATAAGTGAAACCCAAAACGAACAGAAATTAAATAAACAATCGTAGAAAAAAAAAACAAGTAATAATATAAATAAATAAATAGATCTTAAAGCGAGTAATGCTTCAATTGAATATGTAAATCAAGCTTAAAACAAAAAAATATATTTTGCTATTGAAGCATAAATCAAAGCCAAAATGAACAGACATTAAATAAACAGTCAATGCAAACAAACATACAATAGATACTGATATAAATAAATAAAAAAATCTTAAAACGGATGACACTTAAATTGTATATGCAAATCAAGCTTGAAACATACAAAAATCACTACAAAAAAGAGTTTGGGTATGTCAATTTGCAACCTCAAACGCCTGTCTCCGGGCTTTGGGGGGTTTTGTCGACCCTGGAGTTTTAATATCAGATATTTGAACTACTCTTAACAAAATGGTCATCTCAAAACTTTGTCGGATGGGTTTTGGGAAAAAAAGGCATGGAGGGGGAGGGGTTAGTTACCCTCCGATCTCTTTTGACTCTAAAAAGTGAACTAGAACTTTCAGTTTCCTATAAAATAAGCCCTCTCTGAAGTTTATACGCGCATCGTTTCTATAAGAACCATATTTGCCCCCAGGACAAACTTACATCGCCTGTTCATGGGCCCTGGGGGGCTGTGTTAACACCGCATTTTTGTAGTCTGGCCTTTGAACTATTTTTAACAAAATAGTCATCTCAAAATTTTTATTGGATGGATTTGGATAAATAGAAGTGGAGGGGAGGGGTTAGTTGCCCTCCAATCACTTTAGATACTTAAAAAATGAACCAAAATTTTCCATTACCAATCAATTAAGCCCTCTCTGAAGTTTATACGAGCGTCCCTTCCATAACAACCATATATGCCCCCTGGGCATAACCTAGAACGCCTGCCTCTGGGCCTTGGGGGGCTGTGTCGACAACAAAGTTTTTTTATCTGATGTTTGACCTCTTTTCTTATAAAATGGTTTTCTCAAAATTTTTCTTGGATGGGTTTGGGAAAAAAAAGGTGTGGGGAGGCAATTTGCCCTTGGATGTCTTTTGACTCTTAAAAAGTGAACTACTACTTTCAATTTCCAATG
The DNA here is from genome assembly GCF_049724085.1 of Artemia sp. Qi Xiang Cuo. Taxonomy (NCBI): domain Eukaryota; kingdom Metazoa; phylum Arthropoda; class Branchiopoda; order Anostraca; family Artemiidae; genus Artemia; species Artemia sp. Qi Xiang Cuo. The sequence continues at coordinate 71,081,999 of NC_142797.1, read as the reverse complement.
AAATGAGCACTCTCTGAGGTTTATAGGAGCATCCCTTCCATAAGAATCATATGTGCCCAAGGGCATAACTAATAAGTACTGCCCTCGGTCCCTGGGGGGGTGTCGACACCAGAGTCTTTGTTATCTGACCTTTTGACTATTTTTGACAAAATAGATGTCTCAAAATTTTATACGGTGCTTTTGGGGAAAAGGAGGGGGGCTTGTTTCCCCCCCTCCGTCAAATTTTCACTTTCCAAACAGAACTCTCTCCAAGAAATTTCACTTCCCAAATAATTTAGCCCTCTCTGAAGTAAATACAAGCATCCATTACATAAGAGCCATATATGCCCCAGGTCATATTCTAAAACGCCTGCCCCTGGGGTGTTGTGTTGACACACTAAATTTTGTTATGTGACCCTTGAACTATTTTTAACAAAATGGATATCTAAAATTTGTATCTGCTACATTTGGTGGGGAAAAGGCGTTGTGGGGGGGGGGGCTAGCTGCCCTCCGATCACTTTGAATTCTTAAAAAGTGAATTAGAACTTTCAATTTTCAACCAAATTAGCCTTCTCTAAAGTTTTAACGAGCATTCCTTCCATAAGAACCATATACGCCCCAAGGGCATAACTTACAACACATCCCCCGGGCCCTGGAGGCTATGTCAACATCGGAGTTATTGTTATCTGACTTGAACTATTTTAACAAAATGTCTATCTCAAAATTTTTATTTGATGCATTTGGGGAAAATATCCCGGGGAGAGAGTAGCTGTAATCCGATTACTTTTGACTCTTAAAACATAAACTAGAACTTCCCAATTTTCAATCAAATGAGCCCTCGCTGAAGTTTATACGAGCATCCCTTCCATAAAAGCCTTGTATGCCCCAAGGGCTTAACTTACAATGCCTGCCCCCAGAACCTAGGGGGTTGGGTCGACATCGGAGTTTTATTATCTGACCTTTGAACTATTTTCAGCAATATAGCTATCTCAAAGTTTTTATCTGATGCATTTGGGGAAATAAGGGTATGGGGGGAGGGCTATACCTTTGAGCTACTTTTAACAAAATGTATGTCTACAAGTTTTTATGTGATACAGTTGGAAAAAAGGGCTTGGGGTGGGGGGGGGGTGGGGTAGGTGCACTCTAACCTCTTTTGGCTCTGAAAAATAAACTAGAGCTTTTAATTTCCATTCAAATGAGCCCTTTCTGAAATTTATACGAGCATTCCTTGTATAAGAACTATATTTACCCCCAGGGCCTATCTTACAGCGCCCACCCCCTGGCCCTGTAGGGTTGGGTTGACCTCGGAGTTTTTTTTATATGACCTTTGAACTAGTTTTAACAAAATTTCTATCTCAAAATTTTTATGTGATGTATTTGGGGAAAAATTGCTTGGGGGGGGGGGGGGGGTTAGTTGCCCTCCAATCTCTTTTGACTCTTAAAAAATGAACTAGAAATGTTAATTTCCAATCAAATGAGCCCTTTTTGAAGTTTATACGCGCATCCCTTCTATAAGAACGATACTAGCCCCCAGGGCATAACTTACACAGTCTGCCCCCTGGCCCTAGGGGTTTGTTTCGACCTCGAAATTTTTGTTACATGATTTTTAAACTATTTTTAACAAAATGGCTACCTAAATTTTCTTATCTGATGTATTTTGGGGGGAAAGGCGTTGGGGGTAGCTTCCCTCCAACCCCTTTTGACTCTTAAAAAGTGAACCAGAACTTTCAATTTCTAATCAAATGAGCCCTCTCCGAAGTTCATACGAGCATCCCTTCCATAACAACCTTATAAACCCCCAGGGCTTAACTTACAAAGCCTGTCCCCGAGCACTGTGTGGTTGTGTCGACATCGGAGTTTTGTTCTCTGACCTTTGAACTAATTTTAACAAAATACCTGTCTCAAAATTTTTATCTGATGCATTTGATGAAAAAAAGGCTTTGAGCGTAAGGGAAGCTAGTTGCCCTCCGATCTCTTTTTAATCTAAAAATGTGAACTAAAAATTTTAATTTCCAATCAAATGAGCCCTCTCTGAAGTTTTTACGAACATCCCTTCTATAAGAACCGTATTTGACTCCAGGGCATAGCCTAAAACACCTGCCCCCGGGCCTTGGGGAGTTGTGTCGACCCCGGAGTTTTGTTATATGATCTTTTAACTATTTTAAAAAAATGTCTACCTCAAAATTTTTATCGAATGAAGTTGGGGAAAATGGGCGTGAGGGGCTGGTTGCCCTCCAATCACTTTTGACTCTGAAAAGGGGCACTAGAATTCTTGATTTTCAATCGAATGAGCCCCCTTTGAAGTTTATACGACGATCCCTTCTATATAAAGTGCCTTTGGGGAAAAAATAATAAATAATAATAAAACATAGGAGCCGTATGTGCTTTACTATAGGTAACGCTATTGCGTTGCCTCTGATAACAGAAACGAAGTTTAAATTGATCCGTGCTATGTAGGAGAACAATATTGCTTCAAATATGGTAAGAAGTGAGGCTAGTAGCTGGTTTGCTGTCCAGTCACCCGTTTAGCAGGGTTATGTCGTATCCCTGTTCATGCGGGTTATTTTAATGGACTTGACCTTAAAAACCACAGCAAATTCTTTAAGAGAGCTTGGAATCAAACTTGAGGTTAAAACTCTCCCAAAATTAGGTAGTGCAAATGATTTGAGTGTTAGCAGACAATATGTTATCAAAATTTGTGAATATTTGGAGATTTTAAGGTTTCAGGGTACAGAAATGAATCTGAAAAATTAGTTTTAAGAAGACTCTCATACTATGAAAAATTGAAGGCGGAGAAGTGATGTTGGATAACGAGAAGATTGATTAAGTGAATAGCTTCAATTACCTAGGTAGTGACTTACTTGACTTATGTCCCATCTGTCCTTGAAGGTCGTTTTGGGGCCTCTTCTTTAACCAATTTATTAATATGCCTTCTGTAGGTGCTTCTGTTGTCGGCCAGGCGGAGGAGTTGTGGCAGGTTGTAGAATAACAAGTTTTCTTTCAAACTCTTTGGAGGGCGACCTCTGGGGTGAGAACCGTGTACTCGTCCATCGAAGGCTATCTTCAGGAGACGAGTGCTAGCCATGCGTTGGATATGTCCAAGCTATTTGAGTTGTTGTAGTTTTATTTTGTCCAGTATTGTAAATTTGACTTTCAGATTATGGAGAAGCTTGGAGTTGGAGATTCTGTCGTGGTAGGTGATACCAGTGATGCATCGTAGGGATTTTGTTTCAAAGGCAGCTAGGTGACACTGATCTTATGTTTTAATTTTCCAGGATTCACAGGCATAGATGCCAATCGCAATAATGAGGGAGTAGAAGAGTCTCGTTTTAAGAATTATTGTTAAGTTCGTATTCCTCCGGATGGGCATCAGAGCCTTATAACTGGAGTGCGCAAGTATCAGGCGGCTCTCGATGTCTTTGAGTTGGTTATTATCAGAAGTAAGTAAGTAAGGTAGGTGAAGTCTTCCACCCACTCAATGGTATCTCCACCAAGCTGATGGCTGAAATTTACCTGTGAACCGCGCAAGCGTGAGCAGCGCATGGCTTTAGTTTTTGAGGTGTTTTATGGACATCCCGAAGAGGTTGGTAGACGAGTGAACGCTGTTAGCCTGGGATTGTAGATCTTGAAGGGACTCGGCTTTTAGGTCTATGTCATCGGTATATGCTAGTTTGTCTATCACCACTGCAGATCGGAAGAGATTGAACAGCTCCAGTGATAGTAGGCAACCTTGAAGCACTCCGGTAGAGGTTTTGAAGCTCTTGGTAAGTCCTTCTCTAATCGTGACGTGGCTTCTGAGCTTCTATACATGTCTTTGATCAGCGAGATCAGGTTGGATGGGATGCCAAAGTGAAGAAGGAAGTGTCATAGACCTTCTACCCATATCAGATCGAAACCTTGTTTAAAGTCTATGAAAAGGTGGTAGATGCTGCGGCCAAGTTCGCTACACTTTTCCTTGATCTGCCAAACAGTAAATATCTGATCAATTTTTGATCTATTAGGTCGGAAGCCGGCTTGGTATTCCGGAATGACCATTGAGGAAATGGCTCGTATACGCCCGAGTATGACTCTTGTGAGGATTTTGCGGCGTGGCTGGCAAGACTTATTGGGTGGTAGTTGTCGCAGACAGCTTTAGAGCCTTTCTTATGCAGGGGGACTCTCGTGGCTTAGCACCAGGGTAAGGGGAAGTGAAATTTTTCCCAAGCAGCTGTGGCAATACTGGGGTAAAGGTCAAGCAGTGGTTCACAGTTTACTTTCAGTATTTCGGGCTGGATTCCATCGGGGTCGGCAGCTTTGTTTTTCTCAAGTCTCTTATAGCTGCTTCTATTTCAGAGTGAGGAGGGGGAGGACTTGGGTCTGTAGAGGTTACGGGGAAGCTGTCAATAATTGTTGGGTCTGGGTGGATGACCAAATTCAGTTTATTTTTAAAATGGTTTTTCCAGCGAGAGCGGATTCCGTCTGTGAATAGTATTTGGTTTCCATGTTCGTCGAGCAAGGAAAAACGCTTTAATATCTTTCTTATTCACCAATTCCCGCACTCTTCTATATATGAAGTGGGGGTCTTCTTTCTTGAGGGCCGATTCACATTGATTGCACTTTTCTTTAATAAAAGTGCGATGAGGACGTCTGATGGTTTTCTCTACAGCTCGTTTGAGCTGCTTGTATCGGTCCCTACTTTCTTTATCTTGTTTTTTCGTGAGTTTCTCGTCGTAGAAACGTCGATGCTTTTCGTCGTAGAGGGAGATGATCTTGTCTCTTATCCAAGGTATCTCATTGGTTTTTTGGGTACCCAGTGTGGAATGAGCGACATCACATATGATATTAGGCCTGCTAGTCACCAGGTTGTCGATATATTCCTTAGACAGGATAGGTAGAGAGCTTGACGTGAGCTCCGAAATTTTTTCGGATAGAATGGTGATATAAGTCATACGTGTGTTCTCGTCTTTCAGTAGATCTACTCGAAATTTGGGGGTTTTCTTAGATAACTTTAATGCTGCTTTAAGTCTTGTTTTGAACCTAGACATGACAAGCGAGTGGTTGCTGTCAAAGTCGCCACCAGCTAGCGTGACCGTGTTTAGGACGGACGTTTTTCAACGTCTAGACACGAGGATGTAGTCTATTAAGTTTTTAGTTTTTCCATCCGGTGAGGTCCAGGATGTCTTACGGCGAGGTCTGTGCTTGAACAGTGTGTTTGTAATGACTAAATTGGTGTCTCGGCTGAATTCGATAAGGCGTTCTCCTCTTCTGTTTATTTTTCCATGTCCAAATTTACCCTGTCCTGTGTGGTTATTTTCAACGATGGTGTTGAAGTCACCAATGATAAAGATTATATCCTTTTTAGGGACAGAATCAACTAGATTTTGAAGCTGTAGATAGAAGTTTTCAGACTCTTCGTCGTCTCTGCTGGAATCTGGAGCGTATACTTAGATAATTGTGAGGTTGGTGGGTGAACCTTTCAGGTGGCTCATGATGATCCGTTCCGTAAGGGGGGTTACAGAGATTAAGGATTTTCTGGCTTTATTAGACAGTAAGAAACCTACAGCTTGTCGATGTTTGCCATCATTACATCCCGAAAATAGAAGGGTGACATCTTCACGTTTCTCTTCACTAGTGACTGGAAAATGGGTTTTGGCTAGACCAATAAAGTCCCAGCTGTACTGTTTTATCTCTCTTAGGAGTAGGTCTATTTTTCTTTGTTTAGTGAGGTTTCTAGTGTTGAGGGTGCCTATTAACATAGTTATTTTTGGAGAAACAATAGCCTCCAAGGTTGGAGTTTTCAACGTAGATATATACTACCTAGGTAGTATTATGACTAAATTCAGTGGTGGAGCTAGGGGAATTGGGTAACGTGGATCCCTCAAAAATTCCAATGTGTCAGTGTGCAGCGCTGACACCTTGGAGTTTAGCTTATGTTTTTAATTTAATTTAGCTTATGTGTCAACATTTGTCGGCCCACTGAACGATTCTGTTGGCACATTTTTTGCATCCTCCGCGCAAAATCGACACCGTGGAGTTTATCTTACGTTTTTAATTTAATTTAGCTTATGTGTCAACATTTATTGGTCCACTGAACGATTCTGTTGGCACATATATGCATCCTCCGCGCAAAACCGACACCTTGGAGTTTATCCTACGTTTTTAATTTAATTTAGCTTATGTGTCAACATTTGTAGGTCCACTGAACGATTTTGTTGGCATATATTTGCATCTTCCGTGCAAAACCGACACCTCGGAGTTTATCTTACTTTTTTAATTTAATTTAGCTTATGTGTCAACATTTTTTGGTCCACAGAACGATTTTGTTGGCACATATTTGCATCCTCCGCGCAAAACCGACACCTTGGAGTTTATCTTACGTTTTTAATTTAATTTCGCTTATGTGTCAACATTTGTCGGCCCACTGAACGATTCTGTTGGCAAATTTTTTGCATCCTCCGTGCAACACCGGCACCTTGGGGTTTATCTTACGTTTTTAGTTTAATTTAGCCTATGTGTCAACATTTGTTGGTCCACTGAATGATCCTGTTGGCACATATTTGCATCTTCCGCGCAAAACCGACACCTTGGAGTTTATCTTACGTTTTTAATTTAATTTAGCTTATGTGTCAACATTTGTCGGCCCACTGAACGATTTAGTCGGCACATTTTTTTGTATCCCCCACCCCCCGAACTCAAACCTAAGCTGCAGCCTTTGCTAAAGTGTCCCAAAGGCATTTACCAAAAATATATCCCTAAAAACATTTACCAGGAGGGATATTTGAAACATAAAAAATTAATTTTGGGGTCTTAATTTATACACTTTTCAAGAAGAGTTCTTAAAAAAATGGATTTTTGGGTTGCTCTCCTTTGACATTGGCAGAGGGGCCAGGGGGGGGGAGTTCCCCTGGGTATCAAGAAGGCATTAAACAATGTATATGAATAGGAAGACAAGAAATATTCTCATTTAAGTTTCGGTGAAAACAAAGCCCTCCCCAAATATACATTGTTCTTGTGCCGGTAAGGATATGAGTGCAGTTCTTTTACATTACACAGAAAAGGTGACTGAAATAGCATCTTTGTTTCAGGTGCAGTTGAACAATATTCCTGAAATCAACGGGGCTTAGACATTAGTTCCTTCTATGTCTCAGTTTCTACATTAGTTTCTAAGAAAATCGGCAGCAAGAATTAAAACTACTCAAAGACAAAAGTGAAGAACAAGGAAATATACTGCTAAAAGATATGCCACAGCGAGGAGAAGGAAATAGGCGGTTAAAAGTTATACTCTGTGAGAATTACTAGCAATCACGAGAAAGCGAGTACCAGAACGTGTCAAAAATGGAGTTAAAAACAAAGAATTGTACTCTTAGAAGACAATCAACAGGAAAAATCAGAATGAGCCAAAATAAAAGTGAAGAAGAAAGAAATATTACATTAGAAGAACAACGCCATCACAATCTTTGACGCTAAGAAAATGGGGCGCAAAACCCAGTACAAATCTACAAAGGTGCCATAAACAAAGCAACTGTCTAATACGAGTCATTGGGACCCTTCAACGTCCTATGTGATCACTGGGGAGTCCTTCATTTTTCCGAGGAAAGAGTAGCAAACAGAGCTGACTCATTTGGAGGTTACTACTTACAACGATAATTAATATATACAAACTTAACACATGCCGAGTGCCGAAACCCGGCTTCGAAATCGGCTACATATTTTTTATTTCTGTACTGAGATATTGACATTTCTGGCCACTAAAAGGATCTAAAAGGGTAAGAACTTTAAGGAAAAATTTGTATTTTTCGCATGAGGTTGTATCAAAATTATGGGGACGCCATGACATCAAGAAGAGCCTATCATTGTCTGCAGTTACAAGATAACTGTAAATGAAAATCAATATAGACAAGTCTTTCACGTAATCATGCCGGGGCCTGGCATTAAAATCGGCTACATGGTTTTTTTTCTTCTTAAAACTGGCAAATTGGCATTTCTGGCCTCAAAAACGATCTAAATAGGTTACATTTTTACGAAAGAATTCGTATGTGTATTCGAAAGATTACTGAGACAAAAGACATTTGAACCTAAAGTTGCAATGTTTGAGGCCTTGGGGAACTCTTTTTTCAGCCACAGAAACCACTGACCCTCCTCACCAATAGCCAAAGCACAACAGTAAACTACTGCGTGTGATTTTTGGACGCCCCAAAACATGCTTTCGTGAATTGCTCCAATTCATGAAAACGTGGTTTTTTTTCTACTTTATAATGAAAGACACACAAAACATAAAACAAAATTCAGCGATCATTTCTTAAACAGGGGCTAGCGCCATTAAGATAACAATTTGAATTTCAAAATTTGGAGGGCATGGCCCCATCCCTCCCCCCCCCCAAGTGAGGTCATTGTTTAAGTAACTTTTATCCTTTTACTGGGTTTACACTTTCACCACAGCTAGGCTATATTTTCGTGGCCTGAGATTAGAGCCGTTCATAGAAAGGACGTAACAAATGAATTAAAAACTCATTTATTGAAGACCTTATGTCCATTATGAATGTGATAAAGCTCTCCTTTCATCTATTTTGACCTTCAATGCTGCTCTTTACACTTATTTGAACAATGCTACTTTTAATTCAATACTCATAAAATGATGTCCTTTTTTTCTTTTGTGTTCTTTGTTTCATATTGTCCCTATCTTTAAAGAATTACGTTATTTAACTATCTTTTAAAAATAAACTTGATTTGTCTTCGCTTTCAAACCAAAGTGAAAAACATCTTTTCTAATGATTTATTTAATGGTTCCTGTCAAACTAATTAATTAGTGAATTCTTGATATCAAGCTTTTGGCACAAAGGCTCTCCCATTTATTACAACTTTCGAGATGCAGAGAATTGTCTGTCTAAAAATATTAGCACCATTATCCGAATTTTGTATACCAATGAAAAAGTTTCTCAACTCGTTTCAGCCATCGTCTGTTGACTCTTTTGCAAGAAATCTATAAAATGGCACGGATTAACTCAAATAGCTCACTATTATCAAAACACAAGACGTCACACACATATCAAAAAATTGAATTCAAGAGAAAAAAAAATATTATTAAATATTATCAATATTATCAAAGTAAGGAGCGACCCGGCTCAATGGTAACCGAAACTCTAAAAAACGGGATTTTGATGCCAATAGATACATCAAAAGAATCAGATTTTAATTCTGATTTCAAATATATAAGTTTCATTAAGTTTAATTTAACCCATCAAAAGTTACGTGCCTGAGAAAATTTGGCTGATTTTCGAAAAAAGGGGGAAAGACCCCCTAAAAGTTATAGAACCTTAATGAAAATCACAAGACGTCACACACATATCAAAAAATTGAATTCAAGAGAAAAAAAAATATTATTAAATATTAAAAATATTATCAAAGTAAGGAGCGACCCGGCTCAATGGTAACCGAAACTCTAAAAAACGAGATTTTGATACCAATAGATACATCAAAAGAATCAGATTTTAATTCTGATTTCAAATATATAAGTTTCATTAAGTTTAATCTAACCCATCAAAAGTTACGTGCCTGAGAAAATTTGGCTGATTTTCGAAAAAAGGGGGAAAGACCCCTAAAAGTTATAGAACCTTAATGAAAATCACACCATCATATTCAGCGTATCAGAGAACCCTACTGTAGAGGTTTCAAGCTCCTATCTACAAAAATGTGGAATTTTCCATTTTTTGCCAGAAGAAAGATCACGGATGCGTGTTTATTTGTTTGTTTGTTTGTTTGTTTGTTTTTTTTTTTTTTCCCAGGGGTGATCGTATCGACCCAGTGGTCCTAGAATATCCTGGGAGGGCTCATTGGAACGGAAATTAAAAGTTCTAGTGCCTTTTTTAAGTGACTAACAAAAGTGGAGGGCAACTAGGCCCCTCCCACGCTCATTTTCCCCAAAGTCACTCGATCCAAATTTGAGATAACCATTTTGTTCAGTATGGTCGAAAATATGATAAAAATGTCTTTTAGGATGACTTGATCCCCCAAAGTCCCCAGGGGGAGGGCTGAAAGTTATGAACTTTACTCAATGTTAACATATAGTATTGTTTCTTGGGAAGTATACAGTCTTTTTCAGAGGTGTTTTTTTCTGGTTGGTGGGGGAAGGCGAGGGCCGGGGGCTATATGGAAGGATCTTTCCATGAAGGAAGTTTTCATGGGGGAAGGGACATTGCTATGAAGGGGGCGCCGGATTTCCCAGCATTATTAAAGAAAAAGATCAGGAATTAAATAAAAAAAAACAAGTTTTTCAACTGATCAACTGATTGTGATTAAGAGGTCATTTTTAAAGAACTGGAAAAAATTCAAACATAGTTTAAAGAGCAGGGTATTGACTAGAGGGCGAACCCTCTAATATACGTGTTAAAAATTTATGAATATAGAAGTTCGTTACGTAAGTTAATTCTAAGTTACGTATGTTTATTACTAATAAAAACGTTCGTAAATAAAATTAAACAAGTTGCGAGAAAGCCATTTAACCAAATATAATATGCAAATTTTGTTTTAATTATTCATGTACGGTGAGCCAAAATCAAAACCTGCATTAATTCAAAAACGTTCAAAAATTAAATAAAAAAAACAAGTTTTTTTAACTGAAAGTAAGGAACGACGTTAAAACTTAACACGAACAGAAATTAGCCTGTATATGAAGGGGGGCTGTCCCCTCCTCAACGTCTCGCTCTTTACGCTAAAGTTTGACTTTCTCACAACTCTATTTTTTTAAACAATAAAAAAACTTTAGCGTAAAGAGCGAGGCATTGAGGAGGGGACAGCCCCCTTCATATACGGAATAAAAAAACAAGTTTTTTAAACTGAAAGTAAGGAGCGACATTAAAACTTGAAACGAACAGAAATTAGTCCGTATATGAAAGGGACTGTCCCCTCCTCAAAGCCTCGCTCTTTACGCTAAAGTTTTTTATTGTTTTAAAAAATAAAGTTTCGAGACAGAGTCAAACTTTAGCGTAAAGAGTGAGGCGTTGAGGAGGGGACAGCCCCTTTTATATACGGAATAATTTCTGTTCGTTTTAAGATTTAATGTCGCTCCTTACTTTCAGTGTAAAAAACTGAATATGCAACTTAATATGCAACTTAATATGAATATGCAAATTAATATTCAAATTTTGTTTTAATTATTCATGTATGGTGAGCCAAAATCAAAACCTGCATTAATTCAAAAACGTTCAAAAATTAAATAAAAAAAACAAGTTTTTTTAACTAAAAGTAAGGAACGACGTTAAAACTTAAAACGAACAGAAATTATTCCGTATATGAAGGGGGCTGTCCCCTCCTCAACGCCTCGCTCTTTACGCTAAAGTTTGACTTTCTCACAACTCTATTTTTTTAAATAATAAAAAAAACTTAAGCGTAAAGAGCGAGGCGTTGAGGAGGGGACAGCCCCCTTCATATACGGAATAAACAAAACAAGTTTTTTAAACTGAAAGTAAGGAGCGATATTAAAACTTAAAACGAACAGAAATTATTCCGTATATGAAAGGGGCTGTCCCCTCCTCAACGCCTCGCTCTTTACGCTAAAGTTTTTTATTGTTTTAAAAAATAAAGTTGTGAGACAGAGTCAAACTTTAGCGTAAAGAGCGAGGCGTTGAGGAGGGGACAGCCCCTTTCATATACGGAATAATTTCTGTTCGTTTTAAGTTTTAATGTCGCTCCTTACTTTCAGTTTAAAAAACTGAATATGCAACTTAATATGCAACTTAATATGAATATGCAACTTAATATGTAAATTTTGTTTTAATTATTCATGTAGGGTGAACCAAAATCAAAACCTGCATTAATTCAAAAACGTTCAAAAATTAAATAAAAAAAACAAGTTTTTTTAACTGAAAGTAAGGAACGACGTTAAAACTTAAAACAAACAGAAATTATTCCGTATATGAAGGGGGCTGTCCCCTCCTCAACGCCTCGCTTATTACGCTAAAGTTTGACTTTCTCACAACTCTATTTTTTTAAACAATAAAAAAACTTTAGCGTAAAGAGCGAGGCGTTGAGGAGGGGACAGCCCCCTTCATATACGGAATAAAAAAAACAAGTTTTTTAAACTGAAAGTAAGGAACGACATTAAAACTTAAAACGAACAGAAATATTTCGGTATAGGAAAAGAGGTGTCCCCTCTTCAACGCCTCACTCTTTACGCTAAAGTTTTTTATTGTTTTAAAAAATAAAGTTGTGAGACAGGGTCAAACTTTAGCGTAAAGAGCAAGACGTTGAGGAGGGGACAGCCCCTTTCATATAAGGAATAATTTCTGTTCGTTTAAGTTTTAATGTCGCTCCTTACTTTCAGTTTAAGAAACTTGTTTTTTTTTATTTAATTTATGATCGTTTTTTAGTTAATGCAGCTTTTATTTGTATAAAAATTTTACTTTTCTTTTGCTAAATGGATGTCTTTACAAATTAACTTACGTAACTAACTTCTATATTCGTATATTTTTCTTCTGGCAAAAAATACAAAGTTGCAGATTTTTGCAGATATGAGCTTGAAACCTATGTAATAGGGTTTTCTGATACGCTGAATCTGAGGGTGTGATTTTCATTAAAATTCTTTCACTTGTAGGGGATGTTTCCCCCCTCTTTAAAAAATAGAGTAAATTTTCTCAGGCTCGTAGCCTTTGATGAGTAATACTAAACTTAATAAAATTTATATATTTAGGATCAGCATTATAAACACATTCTTTTGATACATTTATTGACATCAAAATTTCGTTTTTAAAAGTTTCGATTACTATTGAGCCGTATCGCTTGTTTTTTTATTGTTTTTTTTTATTACGTATATGTTATTACTTATATGAAGGGGTTCTCCCCATAGTAAAAACCACTCTCATTACGGTAAAAGATAAAAAAAATTTTGATTCAGAAACCCCTGAATCACAAAGGCCGTTTAATTAGAATAGATAGCTCTATTGAAAGTACAAAAAAAAAACTGTAGCGTAAAGAGCGAGGTACTGACTAGGGGGAGAACCCCCTCACATACGTTATAATTTCTGTTCGTTTTAAGTTCTAATATTCCTTCTTACATTTCAGTTGAAAAAACTTGTTTTTTTTATTTAATTTCTGATCGTTTCTTAAATAATGCTTGGAAATCCGGCGCCCCCTTCATAGAAATGTCCCTTACCCCAAAGAAACATCCTCCACGGAAATATTCTCCAGAGTAACCCCCTCCTCTAGTCTCCCCCCTCCAGAAAAAATCCTTCCTGAAAATGGTTGTATACTTCCCAATAACCAATAAATAATGCTGGCAAGTCCGGCGCCCCCTTCATGGCAATTTCCCTTCCCCCATGAAAACTTCCTTCATGAACAGATCCTCCAACATAACCACCGACCCACCCTTCCCTCCCACTACCAGAAAAAAAACCTCCTGAAAACATCTGTATACTTCCCAATAACCAATATTATATGTTAACATTGGGTAAAGTTCATAACTTTTAGCCCTCCCTCTGGGTACTTCGGGAGATTAAGTCACTCTAAAAGACATATTTATCATATTTTCTACCGTGCTGAACAAAATGGTTATCTAAAAATTTTTATCGGGTGACTTTGATAAAAAAATGAGCGTGGGCGGGGGCCTAGTTGCCACCCATTTTTTTGGTCACTCAAAAAGAGAACTCAAATTTTTAATTTTAGTTCCAATGAGCCCTCCCACGATATTCTAGGACCACTGGGTCGATACGATCACCCCTGGCAAAAAAAAACAAAAAACAAACAAACCAACAAACAAATAAACACGCATCCGTGATCTTTCTTCTGGCAAAAAATGGAACATTCCACATTTTTGTAGATCGGAGCTTGATACCTCTACAGGAGGGTTCTCTGATCCGCTGACTATAAGGGTGTGATTGTCATTAAGGTTCTATAACTTTTAGGGGGTCTTTCCCCCTTTTTTTGAAAATCAGCCAAATTTTCTCAGGCACGTAAATTTTGATGGGTAGCACTAAACTTGATGAAAGTTATATATTTGAAATCAGCATTGAAATCTGATTCTTTTGATATATCTATTGGTATCAAAAACCCGTTTTCTAGAGTTTCGGTTACCATTGAGCCGGGTCGCTCCTTACTTACAGTTCGTTACCACGAACTGTTTGAAAATCTATAAAATGGCACGGATTAACTCAAATAGCTCACTATTATCAAAACACAAGACGTCACACACATATCAAAAAATTGAATTCAAGAGAAAAAAAATCTCTTGGATGTAAAATTTAGATATTTAATCCAGCTATTGCGTCAAGGTGACTTCAAGTAGTACAATTAATTGTGTGAGGGTCCATGAGCACCGGGGTGTTGATTTTCACAAAGCCCCAAATATATATTTTTATTAAACTCTCTATAGATTCTAATTTGAAATGCTAGTGCTAAATAGTCCAGGACTTTTAGGGTTTGACCCGGACAAAATTGCAATATAAACGAAAATGGTACCAAAATGATCAGAATAAAATTTTGTACAACCTACTAAAAATCCCCATAAATCCGAGTGGGGCGAGTACCCGAAAAACAGGGGAAAAGGGGGAAATATGGGGGAAATTGGGAAAAATGCCGAACATGCCCAGAAAATAGTTCAAAGTGAGTTTTCTGGGGCTTTCCCATACGCTGATCACGAAACTGACATCTAAAATTCAGTATGGAATAAAAGTACTACGGAAAACGAGGGGAACAGGGGGAAGAGGGGAAAAAATTTAAAAATACAGGGTAGGGGTGGAAAGCACTTTGAAATATGTTTTCTGGGGTCTTTCTATCTGCTGATCCCGAAACTGACATATAAAATGAAATAAAGAACATGAGCCCCACCATAACGGGGGAAAAGGGGGAAAGAGGGGAAGAAAAGGGACAATTGAAGTCAGGGGTAGAAATCGGTTTGAGATGTGTTTTCTGGGGTTTTCCTATCTGCTGATCACGAAACTGATACCTAAAATGAAGGAAAGAAAACGAAAACCATGAAAACCGAACAAAACTGGAGGAAATAACGGAAAAGGGGAAGGGAAGCCTGACTCCTGAGCCAGCTGCTAATGGCTAATAAGTAGGCCTATGGACAAAATAACTCGCTTATATATCAAACTTTTACTTTCTTGAATCACAGACATTTCTTACAACCATTTGAATTAGTAAACATAAAGAAAATAACCGCTTGAAAGTGATCACAGTATAAAACTTCCGATGTTATACGTAAACTTTGAAATTTTGTAGCCAATATCGTTAAATAAAGAAACTAAAGAAAAAAATTAAGTAACTATAGGTAAAATCTTCACTATTTAAGGCAGTAGAGTTGACTTGAAAAACACAGCATTGATGTCACTAGTCGAGCTCCTCGTCTTCAACAATCTCGTTGTTCTTGTTCAAACAGTTGATACCCTGACATTCTTCGCAAGCGAACATAAACGCTAATCTATTTTTATTGCAGCTACATCGCGAGTTCTTGCAGCCTGTCTTACAGTTGCATCTCACGACACTCAAAAGATTCTGAGCTGCGGACAACAAATTGGTCATCACAGGTGAGTATTTATGGTCTCTGAGGACCCAACCCCAGTCAGCCGGGTCGAGTTCAGCTTGTTCCCCTTTCCAACGGGATACCTGGAGGTGCACTCGCTGGGAGTGGAATGAAGCTGCAGCTTCGGTTGGCGGAAGCCTTTCAGGCTTAACAAACACCTTAGTATTTGACGAAGAAACTTTTTCCAAGAAAATTCGATGTCGCAGCTTAGTGAGATCTTCGTTTGGTCGTGCTTTATACAAGCTGAGGAGAAGATATTCATCCGCTTTAACTATTTCATCTTTAGACGATGATTCATCCAGAAACACTTTGCATTTTTTTCTGAACACTTCGCTCTTCTTCAAAAGAGGTAGCACAGCTTGCTTTCCAAGTCCGAAGAATCTTGAGGTCGTGTCACATCCCAAGAGTGCGTGCCCTACCAGAAGTAGCCTGGATACTTCTGCCATTTTTTTTAACTTCGTTGAGGCACCAGGACCGTGTTATCGCTTCTTTTGCATTCGTTGTCGATTCGAAGTAAAGTGTTTTTGTATTAGGCGGGAGGTGATACAAGAGTAGAATCAGAAGGTCAGTGTCGTTGCCAAGAACTATTATTTCAGAGTTTTCTGCTTTCGTTACGGCAGTCTTCACGATTAGATAGTCAGCATCGTCCTTCGCATGGACGACTTCAAATCCTTTGGCCCTGAGTTTTTCCCCGATGTAGCTTATAATTCGCTGTTTGTTCTGAGAGTTGCTCAAAAACTCTTCTTTCTTTTTCTGGAGCTTCATCCCTAAACTGAAATCGATCACTTGATGCTGGCTTCCCTTACACCGTCGGTTGTGGGTAGCATCGTTCGTGGTTGGACCAGCGCTGTTTCCATCGAAGACAAGAGTAGGGGAGGTACAGCGTCGAGTAACGAAACTAACATAGCTGTCCCAGATTGAATCATAAGTATCACCAATCTTCCAAGGTACTTGCTGAAACAGCCAACCTCCGTCAACTACAGTGACAGGATCTGACACTGGCAGGAGTCCGTTTTCGCTTCTTTCCATACTGATTTCGCTAGTGCAGGTTTGTCTGGCTGACGTATTATGCCAGGATTCTCAAACGAAGCGGGCGGATAACTGCACAGTTCGTAACGTAGAGTTTCCGCCATGTCATTTTCAGATGTATGGGCAGCAGTCGAAAGAAGTTGAAAAAGCAGTGCAGGGTCGATATGCAAAATCTCGCCATCTATATTTATGTTCCCATCGGATGCCAGTGTAACGACTTTGTCTTTCTTCCTGAATGAAAAACTTTCGACGGATTGGCCATCCATGCGCTGGAGGATCAGGTCACATACAGCTTTAGGATCCTCTGCATTGACGCCTTTTTGGGCAATCAGCCCGGAACCTATACTTCTAAGCTCTGTGGAACTAGTGAAAGGACAGTTCTCTAGAAGGAATTCAAGAAACTTCAGTAGATCCTTAGTATCTCTCTTTATTCGTGCTGCGGTTGCAGTAACGTGCTGTTCACTAAAACTGTACTCTAGGCCCGTCAGTTTCTGCATTAGATCATTCACTGAAGCGAGTACTGGCATAGACATTGTACATATGTTTCTCTGAAGCTCAGTCATCCCTTTTCCTCTTGTCAGCCCTCCATCTGTTTTTAGGCTCTTCATCAGCACTGTCTCGATGACGAGGTCTGGAGCAAATCCAGCCCAATAACGATCACTTTGTCGGGCAATAAACTTGCCGCTTGCAAACTGTCCGAAGAGCTGTGGATTCGATGTTTCAAGTTCCTGCATCATCTGAAGAAAAAGACGAACTGACTTGGCATAAAGATTATGCCCTGCAGCTGCGAGGTATGGGAACATTTCAGAAAGAGAGGATAAGCAGAGATCCCAGTCTCCAGTCCTTTCTGCTTTCAAAAACTTCCGAAAGATTGAAACCATTTCGGAATACTGCATGAATAGTTTCGCAGTTCTAATAATGAATTGAACTTGGCTTAGTACTGAAAGAAGAGTTGCCGATACGCAAAATTATGCTTGACTTAACAATCCTTGATTTATCCTGCTACCATGTCACATGTGTAAGCATCCACGCAGACTGGGGACTATTGGATCCGCAAGATGTCATTCCGTCAGGATAGGTTTTGTCGTCGGCACTGGAACTCCGCGGTGACTAGTCTACCTTGCTTCTTTTACTGAATGTCGAATTAGAACAGGATTATGTTGACGAACCCACGCACGTGTTGATAACGGCGAGTAATACAGAATAAAATGATTTCAGTTTCTTTCCGTTTTTCTTTATCGAGTTTTTTTTTTTTTGCCTTTTCCGAGCCTATGGGGGAGCCGCCCCTCTATATGTCTCCAGTATTAACAATTGTAAACATTTCCCCCGGCTTTCTACCCCTACCCTGTATATTTTCCTTTTCCCCCTCCCTCCCCCCCCCCAACCCATTTCCCCGTTTTATGTTAATCAATTTTTTTTTATATCATTTTAGTTCTCAATTTCGTAATCACCAGATAGGAATACCCCAGAAAATATCTTTCAAACCGCTTTCTACCCCTACCCTGTATTCTTCTCTTTTCTCCCCTCTTTCCCCTGTTCCCCCGTTTTCCGTAGTAATCTTTTTCTATACTGAATTTTAGATGTCAATTTCGTAAACAGCGTATGTGAAAACCTCAGAAAACTCACTTTAAACTATTTTCTGGGCATGTTCGGCATTTTTCCCATTTCCCCCCCCCCCCCATTTTCCCCCTTTTCCCCTGTTTTTTGGGTACTCGCCCCACTCAGATTTATGAGGACTTTTAGTGTGTTGTACAGAATTTTTTTCTGATCATTTTGGTACCATTTTTGTTTATATTGCAATTTTGTCTGGGTTCGACACTTTTTTGAGCTAAAAGCCCTGGACTAAAATGTTCGTTGCTGTTTTCATTCCCTAAGCATAATCCAGCTCAATTTGAGTATTCGGATAGTTTACAACGGGAAGTAGGATGTATAACACAGAAAATTGTCACAGAAAATACTTTTTTTGTATTATTTACGAAACAAAGGCATTGCGTTTCCTTAGAAATTCAAGATTTGTTCCTCAAACAGGGAGGGGGGATCCAGCTCCATTTGTCTCCCAGGTTTTATGCTGCAAAGAAAACTATGTTGCTGATTATGATTCATGACTTCAAGTTTGGTGTAAAATACACAAGTTTCGAAAACAAAATGGTGGATGTCTTTCAGGGCAGGGGGATATAACCCCCAGAGCCCAGGGCTAAGGGTTGTAAGTTATGCCCGGGGACATATAACGTTTTTGGGGGGAAACCTGACTGTATAAAATTTGGAGGAGGTTCGTTTGATTGAAAACTGGAAGTTCTATGTTTTAAAGAGTAAAAGTGATCAAAGGGGAAATAGCCTCCCCATGCCCTCTTTTCACCAAATGCATCTGATCTAATTTTTGTGAGAGGCATTTTGATCAAAATAGTCCAAAGATCACATATCAATGCCTTCGGGGTCGACAAAATTCCCAGAACCCAGGGCAAGGGATGTACGTTATGCCTCAAGGGTATATCAGGGTTTTATGGAAGTGTTGGTCGGATAAACTTTGGTGAAAGCTTATATGATTAGAAATTGAAATTTCTAGTTCCATTTTAAGAGTCAGAAGTAATCGAAGAGCAACTAGTCTCCCCCCCTCCACGCCCTCTTGCCCCAAATGCATCAGATGAAAACTTTGAGATAGTTATTTTGTACAAAATTGTCCAAACTTAAAACAACTATGGTTTCAGGTTTAACCCTCGCCCCCTCCAGCCCTCGGGGAAAGGGCTATAAATTTTCCTTATTATCCATCGTTAACATCCAAAGTTTTAATTGAATGCTTATTCGTATAGACTTTGGAAGAGGCTCGTTCGATAGGAAATCGAAATTTCTTTTATCCTTTTTAAGAGTCGAAAGTGATCAGAGTGTAACCAGTCCCCACCCTTCAAGTGCTTTTTTGCCAAAATGCATCCATTAGAATTTCGAAATAGCCATTTTGTTCAAAATAGTCCAAAATTTAAATAGCTATAACTTGGGGGTGGAACAATACCCCAGAGCCCCCGGGGCGGGGTTTGTAACTTACTGATGTTGACTACTGTTAAAACATAAAGTTTTTAGGGAAAGCGTTGTCGTGTTAACTTTGGAGGGGGCTCATTCGATGGAAGTTAAAACTTCTAGCTCTTTTTTAAGAGTAAAAATTGATCAAATGGCAACCAGCACCCCACCCCCTTTTCCCCAAAGGCATACGGTCAAAATTTTGAAATAGCTATTTTGTTTAGAATAGTCTAACGAACAAATAACTTTGCTTCTATGGTTGAGCCCCCCTCCCAGTCCATTGGAAATAGCTGTGAGCTATGCAAGCTTCCTCTTGTTATTTCGATACTTTGTTTACTTCGATACTTAGATTTACTCGTTTTAAGATTTATTTGTTCATTTGTATTAGTACCTGTTGTAAGTTCGTTCGCTATGATTGTTTATTTAATTTCTGTTCGTTTTGGGTTTCGTCTTTTACTTTGTAGTTATTTCTAGTGGTTTTGAGTTTGAATTATTGTATATTTTTGTTTCTGCAGATCTTTTGTTTAATATGGCCTTTAATTTTGTTTAAAAAACGTCTTTCTCGGAAAGTTTTTTTTTTAATTAATATAAAATAAAAAAGCAAAAAAACGTCCCAACGTTTGGGAAACGTCCCAACCATGATGTAGAAAAGTAACTAATGACTCTGGCCCCTTATGCGTTCCTCTTATCAGTTTAATTAAAACTTTCATATGTTAATTCAGAGAAAAAAGCATTCACTTGCAAGTAATTTGACAAAGTATAATGGAATCCTGATAATAAGGGGCGTAGAGTTCTATAGGGCAGGGGGCACTGCCATTTAGACCCCAAATCCCCCCCAAGCTGAAATTCAGTTTACTCAAAATCCTGTCAAAACTAAGACGAACCTGCATAATTCAAGCATCTACCGAAATTAGTCAGTGTTTTTAATTGATCGTTGCCTTCATGGTAATATATGGCTCACTTTTCAGCTTTCACTGTCATTTTCACTTGATTTGGGAAAAATGGCTCCAACTTCACCCTCCCCCCCCCCTACCTGGAACTTTGACGAAGTTACGCCACTGTTGCTAATCGACTGTTTCCCCTTTCTGACTCTCTAACCTTCTAATTATGTGTCTACTGATTTATAGTATTGATGGAGTAAAGGTTCATAATTGATGGAGTTTTGGAAAATAAATCTATCTATCTATCTATCTATCTAATTAATTGTTAGCCAAGTAGTGGTATATAAGGTTGTGCCTTAAACTTGTTTTCCTAGTATTTTTCATGTTTGGTTTATTGAAGTAAAATAAATTTGAAAAGGTAACATTAGGTCAAACACCACTGTGTTTGAATCAGCTTGTTCTGAGATTTATTAGGATTTTAAAATGGAAAGCCAAGATGGGACTGCAATTTATTAATGCCTCATAGACCGATATATTTATGTTTTTGGTTTCTCAAAGGTATTATTTCACACTAACGATTATTCATGACCTTGCTTTTCAGCAAAAATCTACATATAAAGCATACATCTTTTATCAGGTGCCATTCAAATTTCAAAATGTCAGAAATCTTCAAGATTACTATTCATATTTGCTAACATAGAATTTCTTGTATAACTGTTTTTTGTTTATTTCCATCGAATCCTTTTATGCATCAGATTCTATTTAAATGTCATATTTTATTCTCGTTCCTTCATTTTTGCTTGCATTAAATTTCTATTTTGTTAATTTAATTTATTTCTTTCGCTTGAGCAAATCCTTTCTTTTGGAGGCATTATTCAAACTTAGCACTATACAGAATACAGACAAATAGAGGTATAAAACAAAATTTTCCGCCATTAGCAGGCGGAAAATTTTGACAGAAAACAACCGAGCAGTCTAATTTATTTGTATAATATTATTGGAGTAAGCTGCGAGTTTATCAAATAAAATACTAAATTTCAAGTACCAATACTGCATGAATTTAGGAGGTATTTCAAATCTTGAAAATGAAAAAAAGAAGTCTTATGTTCTTTTGACGTTTTATGGAACGCGAAATAAAATGCTGAATGAGAAGACTTGAATTTTCGTAATTTATTGAAAATGAACCTTCCCAATCTGTTGTTTTCCAATTTTATGTTGATTTGAGCTGTAAACTGCTAAGAAAGACATGCCTGGAGTATTTGATAAACTGAATATAGTGTGAGGACTGGTATCAAACAGTTCGTGGTAACGAACTGTAAGTAAAGAGCGACCTGGCGCAATAGTAACAGTAGGAATGACCCATCGACTAGTGACAGGGCTCCATATATGGGCTTAGAGTCCCTAGGGAGAACACCTGTGCCGTCAGTCCGACGGGGGCACCATATATGGGCATGGAATCCCCAGGGAGAACACGTTTCCGAGAAATTGATTTCGTAACCTAGCCTAAGCTCATGAGCTCGTGACGGGGAACCATATATGATGTCAACAAGAGTTCACATCAACAATTGCTGGATTATTGAGTCTAACGGGGACAGGGTCAATAACACCTCTTTCAAGATTAACCTTGATTTGTTGTTGTTGTTGTTCGTCCAAGTATGCGCTAGGGGGAATGTTATGATCCAGGAATGGGAAACCGGAAGTACATGCATCCTTCTAAACCAATCAGAAAGCCGGTTACATCTCCTTCTAGATCAATCAGAGAGTAGCTTACATATGATTTTCCCTTTGCATAACAACTCGCCCTCGGGATTTCGTATATAACGGACATGCATTGTGATTAAATTATCATATAGCTCTGTGACGCAATGGATATAACAAAGAATATTATTGATAAGGAAACTTTGTCTACAATGATTAGCAATGTGAGTACATTTTCATTCTTTATTTTCAAAATAAAATTATTTTCCTTGGTCACCTTCCAGTATATTCAGGTAAATCCCCCCTCCCCCCTCCCAATCTAATACAAACTCCACTATGCTATCTTTATACTCGCTAGAAAACGTAAAATATGTTCCTTTTACCACATAAACCTAACCCCCCCCCTCAAAACCCCCTCCTATGTATATGACTTTAATTCTCGCAATAGAAATAATTCTCTTTTTTCGATAAAATTCATGCTTTCTGTATTTCTAGCTTAACGCGACAGACAAAATCCGTCGCTCTGTTGTCATTAAGCCGCTATGTTTTAACATAAGCTCTCCGCAAGGTTAAAATTAGTTTGTCACCCTTTTCCTGTTTTGTTTACATTAGCGGTTTAGCCAAATCTAGATTTCAATGCTTTTACGTAATTCTGTGTTGTCTGAAATAGCTGAGAACAAATTGTCTGCAAAAATAATATAGATATTTAGGACATTGGAATTTTATATTCTATGTAAGAGTGAAACAAGTTTCTTCTTTTAAGGCAAATTATGTAGAATGTATGGCTATTAGAAATAGCTATGGTTCCAGTTCAAACGGCCATTATTTTGAGCAGTTTTTCGCAAGGAATCGGGAAAAAGCCCAACTTTAGCGGAAAGAGTGGGGCTTGAGGAGGGGTAAACCACCTTATACACAGTATAATCTCTGCTAGTTTGGAGCTCTAATATGTCTCTTTACTTTCACTTAAAAAAATCCTTTTTTCTGTAATTTAATTTCTGTTCATTTTTAATACCATACCCAGTGTAATTATAAAAAATAGGAGAGCTACCACCCCCTCAAACATGACTTTGAATATTAAAGTTACTTATGTACAGAATAAGTAACTGTCTAAGTGCTTCGAAATTCGTAGGAAAAATTAGAAAATTCACATTTTGTAGATTGTGACTTCAGCCTGAATTTCACACGTTGAATTTCAATACCTAATTTCCATCATTATTAAACCTATATCCAATTTCCAAAATTGTACCAATTTTTCATGTGCTAATATTATTCAAACTAAACGTTCGTATAATAATGCTTTGAGTTATTTCTGAGAAAAGTTGAATTTATTATAATCAAACTTTGATTATCAGAGTTTAGGCTGCTTTCGACAAAGATTTCTCTTTACTTACGGCAAATTTCTACAAGGTGATTGATCTATGTCCCTTCTAAATGTGATAGAAGCTACTGCACCCTGCTTCAATCCCTTTTTACGTATTCAAACTGAATGTTCGTATAACAATGCTTTGAGTTATTCCTCAGAAAATTGACCCCTCCAAATATTTACTCAGAGGGGCGGCTGCTGAAATGTCAAACGTTACTTATTTGCCCATCATTTTCACAGTTTTCAAGTCGGGATCTTCGAACACACTCCCTCCTTCTCAGTTTATTCTAAGAAAGTGTTCTGTATTTGTTAGAGTTTCAGAAACATTACATATTTATTTAATTTAAGCCCTTTTTTTCAGATATAATAATGTTTGGCGTGATTGATACAGAATATATTGGTCTGAAATATTCCTCAACTGGCATTATTTTCGAAGCAGCTTTCTTACTCCTAGACAATCAACGATGTGAAATTCATAGCTATAAATGGAACGTCAGATACAATATGTATAAGTACGAGAAAAACAGATGGAGTCCAACACTAAATTTTATAAATCAAAATGGCTTTTACGTTAAAACAATAAGACCACATAATGAAAATGGCTATGAAATGAAACATGTACAAGAGGAAATTCAGGAAATATGTAGTTTTTTCGGTGTGCAAGCAGTTTATGTTAAGGGAAATGTGCCAACTGATAAACTCTTACTAGAAAAATGTGATAAAAACATAGCATTATTCAATTTAGAAGACTTCAAATTTGAGAAATACCTGCATTCAGTACATGGACCAGAATATGAAGTTAGATATTTCGCTCAATGGATACCGGAAAAGATGCCTGACATGGAAAAATGCATCAGATATCCAAAGACCTAAACTTGCTCTTCTTCATATCAAATGGATTAAGCTTTTTTTTTTTAAATATGTCATTATGCATTTTTTCAATTGTTTTAAAATATTTTTAAGCAATAAATATCTTATGCCTGAGACGTTTTTATTCTTTAGAATATTCCATCGCCACGAAAATTAGACTTTAAGATTCAACATTCCAGGGAACACACATTCAAGTTCAGCATGTGGGAGAACCCTAAATAGTCATCCGTAAAAAGGTAAGTTAACCCTAAAAGGTTAAAGAATTTTTCTGAAATTACAGTTTCAGATCCAGTATGTCAGGGAACACACTTTCAGGTTCATCATGTAGTAAAACCCTAAATTTTCATCCCTAAAAAGGTAAGTTAACCCTAAATGGTTAAAGAATTTCTCTGAAATCACACTTTCAGGTTAGGTTAGGTAGGGCCCCGAACACCCCCCTCTCCAAAGGGACCCCCGGCCCCCCGGTCCCCAAAGGGCCCCAAAGTGCCCCTGGGCCCCAAAGAGCCCCCCAACCCCCGTCGCTCCTTACTTTCAGTTAAAAAAACTAGTTTTTTTATTTAATCTATTAAAGGGCCTAACAATTTATGTTCTGCATAAATCCTTTTACAGAAGGTATTTAGTGAAATAACAAGACATGATGAAAGAAAAAAAAGTACATAAAAAAAAATGTCAGGTGTGGGGTTCGAACCCACGACACCGTATGGGGACCAGATCTTAAGTCTAGTGCCTTAACCACTCGGCCAACCTGACTTGTAAACAATTCTTGATCAGATTCATATTATAAATCAGTTTTGTCCCTTTTCAATCCAACAAAACAAGAAATAGCCTCATACGCTGCCAGTAGCTTAATTTTGTCAAAACCCTGGGGGATAAAGTTGGAGCCAATTTTCCCAAATCAAGTGAAAATAAGTAAAAACTAAAAAATAAAAACATAGTTTTAGCTTGGAGTCTTAACCTAGAGTTTTTGTTGAAGTTCTAGTTTAGTTTTAGTTAAGAGTTTAGAGTTTTACCTTAGAGTCTTAGAATAGAGTTTTAGTTAGAGTTGAAGTTTAGTTTAGTTACAGTTAAGAGTTTAGAGTTTTAAGCTTAAATTCTTAGCTTAGAGTTTTAGTTAGAGTTCTGTTTTATTTTAGTTATAGTTAAGAGTTAAGAGTTTTACCTTAGAGTCTTAGCTTAAAGTTTTTGTTAGAGTTGAAGTTTACTTTAGTTTTAGTTTAGAGTTTAGAGTTTTAGCTTATAGTCATAGCTTAGTGTTTTGTTAGAGTTGAAGTGTAGTTTAGTAATAGTTAAGAGTTTAGAGTTTTAGCCTAGAGTCTTAGCTTAGACTTTTAGCCCAGAGTCTTAGCTTAGAGTTTTTGTTAGAGTTGAAGTTTAGTTTACTTTTAGTTTAGAGTTTAGAGTTTTAGCTTAGAGTCATAGCTTAGAGTTTTGTTAGAGTTTCAGTTCAGTTTAGTTTTACTTAAGAGTTTAGAGTTTTTAGCTTAGAGTCATAGCTTAGAGTTTTAGTTAGAGTTGAAGTTTAGTTTATTTTTTGTTAAGAGTTTGGAGTTTTAGCTTAGAGTCTTAGCTTAGAGTTTTAGTTAGAGTTGAAGTTTAGTTTAGTAATAGTTAAGAGTTTAGAGTTTTAGCCTAGAGTCTTAGCATAGACTTTTAGCCTAGAGTCTTAGCTTAGAGTTTTAGTTGGAGTTGAAGTTTAGTTATAGTTAAGAGTTTAAAGTCATAGCTTAGAGTCTCAGCTTAGAGTTTTTGTTGAAGTTCTAGTTTAGTTTAGTTTTAGTTAAAAGTTTAGAGTACACACACAAAAACTTACACACACACACAAAAAACTTACACACACACACACATAAAAACTTACACACACAAAAACTTACACACACAAAAAAAACGTACACAAAAACAAAAAACTTACACACACAAAAAAACTTACACACAAATAAAAACTTACACACACACAAAAACTGACACACACACACACAAACTTACACACACAAAAACTTACACACACACAAAAATTTACACAAACACAAAAACTTACACACACACACAAAAATTACACACACACACAAAAACTTACACACACACACAAAAACTTACACGCATAAAAACTTAAACACACACAAAAAAACTTACGCACACAAAAAAACTTACACACACACAAAAACTAACACACACACAAAAACTTACACACACAAATAAAAACTTACACACACACACACACACAAAACTTACATACACACAAAAAACTTACACACACAAAAAAACTTACACAGACACAATAACTTACACACATACAAAAACTTACACACACATACAAAAACTTACACACACACAAAAACTTACACACACACACAAAAACTTACACACACAAAAAAACTTACACAAACAAAAACTTACACACACACAAAAACTTACACACACACACAAAAAATTAAAAAAACAAAAAAAAAATACTAACACACAAAAACTATCAAACAAAAAAAAAATTACACACACATAAACAAAAAATAACACACACAAAAAAACTTACACACGCACACACAAAAAAAAACACACACAAAAAAAATAAAAAAAAAAAAAAAAACCTAAAAAAATACAAAAAAACAAAAACAAAAAAAAAAAATTACAAACACACACAAAAACTTACACACACAAAAAAATTTACACACAAAAAATAACTTACACACACTCAAAAACTTACACACACACTCAAAATCTTACACAAACAAAAAACAACTTACACACAAAAAAAACTTACACACACACAAAAAATTACACACACAAAAAAAAATTACACACACAAAAAAAACTTACACACACAAAAAAACTTACACACACAAAAAAAATTACACACACACAAAAACTTACACACACAAAAAAAACTTAAACACACACACAAAAACTGACACACACAAAAAAAACTTAGACACACACAAAAACTTACACACACACAAAAAAACTTACACACACACAAAAACTTAGACACACACACAAACTTACACACACACACAAAAACTTACACACACACACAAACTTACACACACACACACAAAAACTTACACACAAACAAAAACTAACACACACACACAAAAACATACACACACAAAAAAAACTTACACAAAAAAAAATAACACCAACACAAAAACTTAAACAAAAATAAAAACATACAAACAAAAAAAAAATTACACACAAAAAAAAACTTAAACACACACAAAAACTTACACACACACACAAAAAACTTACACACACACAAAAACTAACACACACAAAAACTTATACACACACACAAACTTACACACACACACAAAAAAAACTTACACACAAACAAAAACTTACACACACAAAAAATTACACACACACAAAAACTTACACACACACAAAAACTTACACACACACAAAAACTTACACACACACAAAAACTAACACACACACAAAAACTTACACAAACACAAAAACTTATACACACACAAAAAAAAATTACACACACACAAAAACTTACACACACATAAAAAATTACACACACACAAAAACTTACACACACACATAAGAACTTACACACACACACACCCACAAAAACTTACACACACAAAAAAAACTTACACACACACAAAAACTTACACACACACAAAAACTTACGCACACACAAAAACTTACACACACACACACACACAAAAAAAAACTTACTAACACACAAAAACTTACACACACACACAAAAACTTACACACACACAAAAACTTACACACATACAAAAACTAACACACACACAAACACAAAAACATACACACACAAAAAAAACTTACTAACACACAAAAACTTACACACACACAAAAACTTACACACACACACAAAAACTTACACACAAAAAAAAACTTACTAACACACAAAAACTTACACACAAAAACAAACTTACACACACACAAACAAAAACTTACACACACAAAAAAACTTACACACGCACACACAAAAACTTACACACACACAAAAACTTACACAAAAACAAAAAACTTACACAAAAACAAAAACTTAAAAACACACACAAAAACTTACACACACACAAAAAAACTTACACACACAGAAAAATTTACACACAAAAAATAACTTACACACACGCAAAAACTTATACACCCACTCAAAATCTTACACACACAAAAAAAAAATTACACACACAAAAAACTTACACACACTCAAAAAATTACAAACACGAAAAAAACTTAAACACACACAAAAAACTTACACACACACACAAACTTACACACACAATACAACTTACACACTCTCAAAAACTTAAACACACACAAACAAACTTACACACACACATAAAAACTTACACACACACAAAAAATTAGACACACACAAAAACTTACACACACACACAAAAACTTATACACACGTAAAAACTTACACACACACAAAATATTAAACACACTAAAAAAATAACGAATACACACAAACTTACACACACACACACACAAACTTACACACACACAAAAACTTACACACACACAAAAACTTACGCACACCCAAAAAACTTACACACAAACAAAAACTTACACATACACAAAACTTACACACACACAAAAACTTACAAACACACAAAAACTTACACACACACAAAAACTTACACACACAAAAAACTTACACACACACAAAAACTTACACACACACACAAAAAACTTAGACACACACACAAACTTACACACACAAAAACTTATACACACACAAAAACTTAAACACAAAAAAAAACTTACACACACACAAAAACTTACACACAAAAAAACTTACACACACACAAAAACTTAAACACACAAAAAAACTTACACACAAACAAAAATTTACATACACACAAAAATTTACACACACACAAAAACTTACACAATCACAAAAACTTATACACACACAAAAAAAAATTAAACACACACAAAAACTTACACACTCATAAAAACTTACACACACACACAAAAAAACTAACACACACACAAAAAACTTACACACACACAAAAATACTCACACACACATAAAAACTCACACACACAAAAAAAATAAAACACACACACAATAAAACTTAAACACAAACAAAAACAAACACACGCACAAAAAATTACAAACAAACAAAAAAATTTACACACACAAAAAAACTTACACACACACACACACAAAAACTTACACACACACACAAAAACTTACACACACAAGAGCAAACTAACACACAAAAGCACAAACACACACACACACACACAAAAAAATTACACACACTAACAGATACGAAACACACATAGACATGACACACACATAGAGACAGCACACACACAGAGACGACAAACACACAGAGACGACACACACACACACAGAGATGACACAAACACAGAGACGACTTCCAATGTAAGAGCAAGCATAGAGTACGATCGCTATAGCCGCAAGCATATTTCATGTTGTCATAGATGGCAGCACACCTGCTCAACCACACACTCATAGTGAGAGAAAGGCAAAAAGTTATGTTATTTTAGGTTCACTTAGGTTAGGTTAGGTGAGAGACAGACAAAGTTAGGTGTATGGTTAGGTTAGGTTAGGCTAGATTAAGTTAGGTTAGGTTAGCCTACGTACGCACGCGTACGTAGGCTAACCTAACCTAACCTAACCATACACCTAACTTTGTCTGTCTCTCACCTAACCTAACCTAAGTGAACCTAAAATAACATAACTTTTTGCCTGTCTTTCACTATGAGTGTGTGTCTGAGCAGGTGTGCTGCCATCTATGACAACATGAAATATGCTTGCGGCTATAGCAATCGTACTCTATGCTTGCTCTTACATTGGAAGTCGTCTCTGTGTGTGTGTCGTCTCTCTGTGTGTGTGTCGTGTCTGTATGTGTGCTGTCTCTATGTGTGTGTCGTCTCTATGTGTGTTTCGTATCTGTGTGTGTGTGTAATTTTTTTTGTGTGTGTGTGTGTGTAAGTTTTTGTATGTTTGTGTAAGTTTTTGTGTGTGTGTGTGTAAGTTTTTTTGTGTGTTTGTGTAATTTTGTTTGTGTGTGTTAGTTTTTGTGTGTGTGTAAGTTTTTATGTGTGTTTTTGTGTTAGTTTTTATTTGCTTGTATGTTTTTTTGTGTGTGTTATTTTTTTTGTGTGTTTTTTATTATTTGTGTGTGTGTGTAAGTTTTTGTGTGTGTGTAATTTTTTTTGTGTGTGTTTAAGTTTTTGGGTGTGTGTAAGTTTTTTTGTGTGTGTTTTAGTTTTTGTGTGTTTGTTAGTTTTTTTTTGTGTGTGTAAGTTTTTTTGTGTTTGTAAGTATTTTTGTGTGTTTCAGTTTTTTTGTGTGTTTAAGTTTGTTTGTCTGTGTAATTTTTTGTTTTTGTATATGTTTTTTGTGTGTGTGTAAGTTTTTGGGTGTGTGTAAGTTTTTGTGTGTGTGTAAGTTTTTTGTGTGTGTGTGTGTAAGTTTTTGCGTGTGTGTAAGTTTTTGTGTGTGTAATTTTTTGTGTGTGTGTAATTATTTTTGTGTATGTGTAATTTTTTGTTTGTGTGTTTTAGTTTTTTTTGTGTGTGTAATTTTTGTGTGTGTGTAATTTTTTGTGTGCGTGTAAGTTGTTGTGTGTGTGTAAGTTTTGTGTGTGTGTAAGTTTTTTTTTGTGTGTAAGTTTTTGTGTGTGTGTGTGTGTAATTTTTTGTGTTTTTGTTATTTTTTTTGTGTTTGTAAGTTGTTGTGTGTGTTTGTTATTTTGTGCATGAGTGTTTGATTGTGTGTGTGTGTGTATGTTTGTGTGTGTTTGTAATCTTGTTTGTGTGTTTAAGTTTTTGCGTGTGTGTAAGTTTTTTTGTGTGTAATTTTTTTGTGTGTTAGTTTTTGTGTTTGTGTAAGTTTTTGTGTTTTCTCGTTTGTTTCTTTTTTTGTGTGTGTAATTATTTTTTGGTTTTTAATATTCTTTTATGTTTTAATTTTTTTTTTGTGTGAGAGTTTTTTTTGTGTTTTTAAGTCTTTGTGTTTGTGTTTAAGTTTTTGTTTGTTTTTAAGTTTTTTGTGTGTGTCTAAGATTTTGTGTGTGTGTGTAAGTTTATGTGTGTGTGTAAGTTTTTTTGTGTGTGTAAGTTTTTTTGTGGGTGTAAGTTTTTTTTTGTGTGTGTAAGTTTTTGTGTGTGTTTGTAAGTTTTGTGTGTGTGTAAGCTCTTTTTGTGTGGGTAAGCTTTTGTGTGTGTGTAAGTTTTGTGTGTGTGTGTGTGTAAGTTTTTGTGTGTGTTTGTAAGTTTTTGTGTGTGTAAGTTCTTTGTGTGTGTGTAAGTTTTTGTGGTTTTTTATTTTTGTGTGTGTGGCTAAATTTTTTTGTCTGTGTAAGTTTTTTGTGTGTGTATACGTTATTGTGTGTGTGTGTATTTTGTTGTGTGTGTGTATGTTTTTGTGTGTGTAAGTTTCTGTGTGTGTGTAGGTTTTTGTGTGTGTGTGTATGTTTTTGTGTGTGTGTATGTTTTTGTGTGTGTGTGTAAGTTTATGTGTGTGTGTAAGTTTTTTTGTGTGTGTGTAAGTTTTTTTTTGTGTTTAAGTTTTTTGTGTGTGTGTAAGTTTTTTTGTGTGTGCGTGTGTGTGTGTGTGTGTGTGTGTGTGTGTGTGTAAGTTTTTATGTGTGTGTGTAAGTTTTGTGTGTGTGTGTAAGTTTTTATATGTGTGTAAGTTTTTGTGTGTGTGTAAGTTTTTTTGTGTGTGTGTAAGTTTTTGTGTGTGTGTTTGTTTTATTTTTTGTGTGTGTTTTTTATTTTTTGTTTTTTTTTATTTTTTTTTTTTTTTTTAATTTTTGTGTGTGTGTAATTTTTTGTGTGTGTAAGTTTTTGTGTGTGTGTAAGTTTTTGTGTGTGTTTAAGTTTTTATTTGTGGGTAATTTTTTGTGTGTGTGTAATTTTTTTGTGTGTTTTTAAGTTTTTTTTGTGTGTGTAAGTTTTTGTGTGTGTGTGTGTGTAAGTTTTTGTGTGTGTAAGTTTTTGTGTGTAAGTTTTATTTGTGTGTGTTTAAGTTTTTTTTTGTGTGTAAATTTTTGTGTGTGTGTAAGTTTTTTGTGTGTGTGTAAGTTTTTGTGAGTGTGCGTAAGTTTTTGTGTGTGTGTAAGTTTTTTTGTGTGTGTGTAAGTTTTTTTTTGTGTGTATTATTTTGTGTGTGTGTAATTTTTTATTTGTGTGTAAGTTTTTGTGTGTGTGTAAGTTTTTTTTGTGTGTGTGTGTAAGTTTTTGTGTGTGTGTAAGTTTTTTGTGTGTGTGTAAGTTTTTGTGTTTGTGTTTAAGTTTTTTTGTGTGTGTAAGTTTTTTGTTTGTGTGTGTACGTTTTTGTGTGTGTCTGTAAGTTTTTGTGTTGGTACTCTAAACTCTTAACTAAAACTAAACTAAACTAGAACTTCAACAAAAACTCTAAGCTGAGACTCTAAGCTAAGACTATAAACTCTTAACTATAACTAAACTTCAACTCTAACTAAAACTCTAAGCTAAGACTCTAGGCTAAAGGTCTAAGCTAAGACTTTAGGCTAAAACTCTAAACTCTTAACTATTACTAAACTAAACTTCAACTCTAACTAAAACTCGAAGCTAAGACTCTAAGCTAAACCTCCAAACTCTTAACTAAAACTAAACTAAACTTCAACTCTAACTAAAACTCTAAGTTAAGACTCTAAGCTAAAAACTCTAAACTCTTAAGTAAAACTAAACTAAACTAGAACTCTAACAAAACTCTAAGCTATGACTCTAAGCTAAAACTCTAAACTCTTAACTAAAACTAAAGTAAACTTCAACTCTAACTAAAACTTTAAGCTAAGACTCTAAGGTAAAACCCCAAACTCTAAACTAAAGCTAAACTGAACTAGAACTTTAAATAAAACTCTAAGCTAAGACTCTAAGCTAAAAACTCTAAACTCTTAACTATAACTAAACTAAACTTAAACTCCAACTAAAAATACAAGCTAAGACTCTAAGGTAAAACTCTAAACTCTTAACTAAAACTACACTAAACTAGAACTTCAATAATAACTCTAAGCTAAGACTCCAAGCTAAAACTATGTTTTTATTTTTTAGTTTTTACTTATTTTCACTTGATTTGGGAAAATTGGCTCCAACTTTACCTCCCAGGCTTTATACGCTATTCAGCTACTGGCAGCGTATGAGGCTATTTCTTGTTTTGTTAGATTGAAAAGGGACAAAACTGAATTACAATATGAATATAATCATGAATTGTTTACAAGTCAGGTTGGCCGAGTGGTTAAGGCGCTGGACTTAAGATCTGGTCCCCATATGGGGTCAAGGGGTTCGAATCCCACACCAGACAATTTTTTTTATGTACTTTTTTTTCTTGCATCATGTCTTGTGATTTCACTAAATAACTTCTGTAAAAGGATTTATGCAGAACCTAAATTGTTAGGACCTTTAATAGATTAAATAAAAAAAAAATAGTTTTTTTAACTGAAAGTGAGGAGCGACGGGAGCTCAAGGGGCTCTTTGGTGCCCAGGGGCACTTGGGGGCCCTTTGGGGGTCTGAAGGGGGGCCGGGGGGCCCTTTGGGGAGGGGGGTTGGTCGGGGCCCTACCTAACCTAACCTGAAAGTGTGATTTCAGAGAAATTCTTTAACCATTTGGGGTTAACTTACCTTTTTAGGGATGAGCATTTAGGGTTCTCCTACATGATGAACCTGAAAGTGTGTTCCCTGACATACTGGATCTGAAAGTGTAATTTCAGAAAAATTCTTTAACCTTTTAGGGTTAACTTACCTTTTTAGGGATGACTATT
Organism: Artemia sp. Qi Xiang Cuo; assembly: GCF_049724085.1. Classification (NCBI taxonomy): domain Eukaryota; kingdom Metazoa; phylum Arthropoda; class Branchiopoda; order Anostraca; family Artemiidae; genus Artemia; species Artemia sp. Qi Xiang Cuo. The sequence continues at coordinate 71,047,930 of NC_142797.1, read as the reverse complement.
TAGGGTTCTCCAAAATGCTGAACTTGAAAGTGTGTTCCCTGGAATGTTGAATCTGAAAGTCTAATTTTCATGGCGATGGACTATTCTAAAGAATAAAAACTTCTCAGGCTTAAGATATTTATTGCTTAAAAATATTTAAAAACATTTGAAAAAATACATAATGACATATTTAAGAAAAAAAAAAGCTTAATTCATTTGATATGAGGAAGAGCAAGTTTAGGTCTTTGGATATCTGATGCATTTTTCCATGTCAGGCATCTTTTCCGGTATCCATTGAGAAAAATATCTAACTTCATCTTCTGGGTCATATACTGAATGCAGGTATTTCTCACATTTGAAGTCTTCTAAATTGAATAATGCTATGTTTTTATCACATTTTTCTAGTAAGAGTGTATCAGTTGGCACGTTTCCCTTACCATATACAGCTTGCAAACCGAAAAAACTGCATATTTCCTGAATTTCCTCTTGTACATGTTTTATTTCATAGCCATTTTCATTACGTGGTCTTATGGTTTTAACGTAAAACCCGTTTCGATTTATAAAATTTAGTGCTGGACTCCATCTGTTTTTCTCGTACTTATACATATTGTATCTGACGTTCCATTTATAGCTATGAATTTCACGTCGTTGATTGTCTAGGAGTAGGAAAGCTGCTTCGAAAAAAATGCCAGTTGAGGAATATTTCAGACCAATATATTCTGTATCAATCATGCCAAACATTATTATATCTGAAAAAAAGGGCTTAAATTAAATAAATATGTAATGTTTCTGAAACTCTAACAAATACAGCTCACTTTCTTAGAATAAACTGTGAAGGAGGGAGTGTGTTCGAAGATCCCGAATTGAAAACTGTGAAAATAATGGGCAAATAAGTAACGTTTGACATTTCAGCACCCGCCCCTCTGAGTAAATATTTGGAGGGGTCAATTTTCTGAGGAATAACTCAAAGCATTGTTATACGAACATTCAGTTTGAATACGTAAAAAGGGATTGAAGCAGGGTGCAGTAGCTTCTATCACATTTAGAGGGGACATGGATCAATCACCTTGTAGAAATTTGCCGTAATTAAAGAGAAATCTTTGTCGAAAGCAACCTAAACTCTGAAAATCATAGTTTGATTATAATAAATTCAACTTTTCTCAGAAATAACTCAAAGCATTATTATACGAACGTTCAGTTTGAATAATATTAACACATGAAAAATTGGTACAATTTTGGAAATTGGATATAGGTTTAATAATGATGGAAATTATGTATTGAAATTCAACGCGTTAAATTCAGGCTGAAGTCACAATCTAAAAAATGTGAATTTTCTAATTTGTCCTACGAATTTCGAAGCACTTATAAAGTTACTTATTCTGTACATAAGTAACTTTAATATTTAAATTCATGTTTGAGGGGGTGGTAGCTCTCCTATTTTTTATAATTACATTGGGTATGGTATTAAAAATGAACAGAAATTAAATTACAGAAAAAAAGTTTTTTTTAAGTGAAAGTAAAGAGACATATTAGAGCTCCAAACAAGCAGAGATTATACTGTGTATAGGGTGGTTTCCCCCTCCTCAAGCCCCACTCTTTCAGCTAAAGTTGGGCTTTTTTCCCGATTCCTTGCAAAAAACTGCTCAAAATAAAGGCAGTTTGAACTGGAACCATAGCTATTTCTAATGGCCATACATTATTCATAATTTGCCTTAAAAGAAGAAATTTGTTTCACTCTTACTTAGAATATAGAATTCCAATGTCCTAAATATCTATATTAATTTTGCAGACAATTTGTTCTCAGCTATTTTAGACAACACAGAATTACGTAAAAGCATTGAAATCTAGATTTGGCTAAACCACTAATGTAAACAAAACAGGAAAAGGGTGACAAACTAATTTTAACCTTGCGGAGAGCTTATGTCAAAACATAGCGGCTTAATGACAACAGAGCGACGGACGTTGTCTGTCGCGTTTAGCTAGAAATACAGAAAGCATGAATTTTATCGAAAAAAGAGAATTATTTCTATTGCGAGAATTAAAGTCATATACATAGGAGGGGGTTTTGAGGGGGGGGGGGTTAGGTTTATGTGGTAAAAGGAACATATTTTACGTTTTCTAGCGAGTATAAAGATAGCATAGTGGAGTTTGTATTAGGGTGGGAGGGGGGAGGGGGGATTTACTTGAATATACTGGAAGGTGACCAAGGAAAATAATTATATTTTGAAAATAAAGAATGAAATTGTACTCACATTGTTAATCATTGTAGACAAAGTTTCCTTATCAATAACATTCTTTGTTATATCCATTGCGTCACAGAACTATATGATAATTTAATCACAATGCATGTCCGTTATATACAAAATCCGAAGGGCAAATTGCTATGCAAAGGGGAAATCATATGTATGCGACTCTCTGATTGGCCTAGAAGGAGATGTAACCAGCCCTCTGATTGGTTCAGAAGGATGCATGTACTTCCGGTTTCCTATTCCTGGATCAAAACATTCCCCCTAGCGTACACCTGGACGAACAACAACAACAACAAATCAAGGTTAATCTTGAAAGAGGTGTTATTGACCCTGTCCCCGTTAGACTCAATAATCCAGCAATTTTTGATGTGAACTCTTGTTGACATCATATATGGTGCCCTGTCACGAGCTCATGAGCTTAGGCTAGGTTACGCAATCCATTTCTCGGAAACTTGTTCTCCCTGGGGATTCCATGCCCATATAAGGTGCCCCCGTCGGACTGACAGCACAGGTGTTCTCCCTAGGGACTCTATGCCCATATATGGAGCCCTGTCACGAGGCAATAGGTCATTCCTACTAGTAACCGAAACTCTAAAAAGCGGAATTTTGATGCCAAAAGATACATCGAAAGAATCAAATTTTCATGCTGATTTCAAATATATAAGTTTTATTGAGTTTAATCTTACCCATCAAAAGTTACGCGCCTGAGAAAAGTTGCCTTATTTCAAAATCACACCATCAGATTCAGCATATCAGAGAGCCGGACAGTATAGGTTTCAAGCTCCGATCTAAAAAATGTGAAATTTTGTATTTTTGGCCAGAAGAAAGATCACGGATTCGTGTTTGTTTGTTGATGTTTTTTTTGTTTTTGTTTTTTCCAGGGGTGATCATATTGACCCAATGGTCCTAGACTATCGAGGGAGGGCTCATTCGAACGGAAATATTTTTTCCCCAAAGTCACACGATCAAAATTTTGAGATAGCTATTTTGTTCAGCACGGCCAAAAATATAATAATTATGTTTTTGAGGATGATTAATCCCCCACAGTCCCCGGGGAAAGGGCTGCAAGTTATGAACTTTGCCCAGTGTTTACATATAGTATTTGTTACTGGGGAGTATACAGACGTTTTCAGGGGTGATTATTTCTGGTAGTGGGGGGGGGGGCTAAGCGGTTACGTGGGAGTATCTTTTCATGGTGGAAGTTTTCATGGGGAAAGGGACATTGCTATGAAGGGGGCACCGGATTTCCCGGCATTAAAAAAAAAAACCTATCAGAATTTAAATAATAACAAGTTTTTCAACTGAAAGTAAGGAGCAACATCAACATTTAAATCGGACAGAAATTATTAAATATATGATTGGGTTCGCTCCCTAGTCAATACCTGGTTCTTTACGCTAAAGCTTTTTTTAGTACTTTCATAAGAGCTATTTATTCTAATTAACGGCCTTTGTGATGAAGGGGTCATTGTTAAGGAATTGGAACAAAATTTGAACTTTAGCGTAAAGAGGGAAATATTGACTAAGGAGTGAACCCCCTAATATACGTAATAAAAATACACGAATATAGAAGTTCGTTATGTAAGCTAATTCGTAAGTTACTAATATTTATTATTAATGAAAACGTTCATAAATAAAACTGAACAACTTTCGAGAAAGCCATTAAAAAAAATAAAAAATAATAATAACATGCAAATTTGTTTTAATTATTCATTTACGGTGAGCCAAAATCAAAACCCGCACTAATTCAAAAACGTTCAGAAACTAAAAAAAGAAAACAAGTTTTTTTAACTGAACGTAAGGAGCAACATTAAAACTTAAAACGAACAGCAATTATATCGTATCTGAAAGGGGCTGTCCCCTCCTCAACGCCTTGCTCTACGCTAAGGTTTGACTCTTTCTCGCAACTCTATTTTTTTAAATAATAAAAAAACTTTAGCGTAAAGAGCGAGGCACTGAGGAGGGGACATCCCCTTTCATATACGGAATAATTTCTGTTCGCTTTAAGTTTTAATGTCGCTCCTTACTTTCAGTTAATAAACTATTTTTTTTTAATTTAATATTAATCAAAGACTTACAAAATATTGTTAAACTCTAAAGAACTTAATGGGTTAAAGTTGGCAGAGTGAAACCAGTGTAGATCCAATGGTGACTAAATTAAACATTCTGAAATAACAACTCTGTAAGTATGAGAATATAGATGCAATCCTAACATAAGGTGTGCCAATCATAATTAAAGGCAAGTATTTTAACAGGACAGATAGAACCCATTTTATCTGTGTTTAATTTACGAATAACCTATGGATTTGATGGCCAACTTTCTATAAATAAATGTAAATTTCTGTTAAACATATTTAACAACCTCAATTTTCGGATTACAAACCCCCTTCAGGGGAAATTTGAAGGGGAAGGGAGGGGTTCAACAAGCTTAAGATTAAAATAAAATCCGTGCACAAGGTCACATTTTATGTGGAATGAATTGCGAAAAAAAAAGAAAATTTCATCTGAAAACATTTTCATAGAGTATTTATGAACACCTTTATCAATATTACTATCTGTATAAACACTTTTTTATGTCAAGTGTTAATACCAATTTTTAAGGCCCACTTGTTTCTTCTGTATTTGATTTCCATTTTTTTTTTCTTTTTTTTTTATCGGGCATCCCAATCTTGACAATTTTATTTAAAGAGAGAATGTTACGTGAAACTGTCAGGAGAAAGTTTTCACAATGGAAGGAATTTTCCAGGGGAATTTTCCGCCGGGTGAGGGAGATTTTCCGCGGTGGAGGGCAATTTTTCGGGATAAAACGCTTAACATTAATTTTCCGCGGGGGGAATTTTTTTTAAGGAAGGCACATAACACCAAATTTTCCAGGGGGACTTTTCAGCGAGGATGGAATTGAACGGGCTATTTTGTGGCTATTTTACATGAGGGGACTTCCATGGAGCAGTTTCTTTCGGGAGGAATTTTTAACTGGAGGGGAGAGGCGAATATTAAGGATTACTTTAAAAACGATCAAAAATTAAATTAAAATATAACTTTTTTCAACTGAAAGTATGGAGCAACATTAAAACTTAAACCGAACGGAAATTATTTCGTATATAAGGGGCTGCCTCCTCCTCAATACCTCACTCTTCACACTAATGTTTGACTTTATGTCCTAATTCCTTAAGAACGGCTCCTGAAACAGAAGGTTCGTTTAATTATAATTAATTCAAAAAAAAAAATATCCTCAAAATAATATTTTCAAAGAACAGTGAAGAACCACATTAAACCTAAAATGAGCAAAGATAAACTAGAATAATCTACCAAGCGTAAAATTACCACTAATCAATAAAAAATGAAACCCAGAACGAAGAGAAATTACAATAAATGAAAATTTCAAACTTAAAACCAGCAGAAATTAACAAGAGTAGGGCTCACAACCCCTATGCGTTCTCCTGCCTATTACATAATGTGCATTTTAATGATTTTTTTTAATTTTTCGCTTTTTTAAATTTAATGAATAAAAATTATATAGATTTTAAGGAATAGATATGAACTTATGCATATAAGACTTGCAATATACATTCATTGTATTTTTTTTTTCAGTACAAAATATGTACTTTGATGCAAATATCGTCTTTTTGGTTTGTTTAACATCCCCCACAACAAGCCTTGTAAGTTTTAACTTCATACACAAAACAATTTCCAAATTTTTCTGATATGCCCGTTCGAAAACTTGCATACGGATGGCGTGTTGTGATTAGGTTTACCATCCATCAAAAAATTCCCTCAGAATTTCACCTTCATACCCTTAGGCATACTGATAATAGTAGTCACAGTAGTAGTATTAGTACTCGATTTAATGCTCGACTTAAAGTAGTATTTAATAACTGATAACTGATAAGGGTTTTTAATTAAATCAAACAAATAAACAAATCAACCACCAGAAGCAAACTTGTTTAGGGTATACACCCTTCAAAAAAAACCCTGATATATACATCGCTATCAACAACGTAAAACAATAAATAAAAAAAAGAAAAGAGAGAAAAAAAAGCACGGCACAACCTCTTCCAACTTAGTGCAGCCCCCCCCCCCCCGAAAAAAAAACATAACTAATTATCAACGATCTCTCACTACCACCCTCACACAACCACAATAAAAATAACCAAAATACAACTGAGAGACCCCTCAAGAGAAAATCGCTAAGAAATATTATACTCACCAAAACACAGAGATTTTAACCTACTCCTAAAACTAGCAATATTTTCATCAACTAATAATTCATTTGGTAAACTGTTATAAAACCCTGGTCCCACATGACGGAAAGAGAAGAATGATCTTCGAGTTAAAGCCTGAGGTTGTCTTATCTGGGATGCTGTTCTGGTTGAGTATTTATGGACATTACATCCAGCCCCGAACATTTGACCGAAACATTGTGGCAATAATCCACGCTCATACTTAAACAAAAACAAAGCTGAATAAAATTTAGAAACTCCGTGTAAAGGCAAAATATGTCGTTCGAAATATCTTCTTCTCACTGATGTACCTTTTTTATCACCACAAAGCACTCTTATAGCTGAGTTCTGCATCGCACGAAGCGGAAGTAGCTGTGTCGGGAAGGTATTCGACCAAACGACATTACAGTACAAAAGGTACGGGTGAGCAGTAGAAAAATACAAAGACCTTATTACATCATAGGGGGAAAAATTTCTTCAGCTTTCTCATAATCCCAACATTCCGTGCAATCTTACTACTTATTGACTCTATATGGGGTTTATAACTTAAACATTCATCTATCAGTACACCAAGGTACTTGACAGTCTTTAGTCTCTGGATTGAAGCATCAACAAATCTAAGCTCATTAATCCATGGATAGTAATTAGGGTTTCTTCCGTAAACTAGAAACTGTGATTTGTTATTATTTAACCTCAGTTTGTTAGCTCTTGTCTATTTCCCAATTAGGTTCATACCCGTAATAAGCTTCTCCATGAGTTGCAGTTCCGTCTTTATTGCCACTGTAAAATGCACATCGCCCACAAATAGGGTAATAATTAACTTTATGGTTTCGCTAACGGGAAAATTCAGGTCAAACGGCAAACTCTCCACAGCTCCGCACAAATCATTAATAAAGATTAAAAACAGTGTAGGCCCGAGCACAGACCGTTGTGGCACACCATATTCAATTTTCTTTGTACCCGATACGGCACCTCCAACACTCACATACAAAGAACGATTATGAAGGAAAGACCTTAAAAGGCCTAAGAACGCACCACAAAATCGACAATTATCAAGTTTTGCAAGCAGAATACCATGATCAACCGAATCAAAGGCCTTTACAATATCGAGGAAAACTGAAGCCGCTTTCCAACCAGCATCCAGGGCTTCATTTACGAAGGTCACCAAAAACAGAACGGCCAGATTCGTCAACATTCCTCTTCGGAATCCAAACTGGGTTGGACTTAAAAGTCTCCGCGATTCTAGAAACCCAACCATTCTAGCATTTATCATCTTTTCAAACACTCTACTTAACACTGGGAGAAGAGATATAGGTCTATAATCATGGAAAGAATTCTTATCACCACCTTTAAATAACGGAATAACTTTAGCTTACTTAAAGCAATCTGGAAAAATACCACATTTCATACACTGATCAAATAGGTACAGCAAATGCTCTGATACAACTGGAAATACATGCTTCAAAACTTTCAGGCAAAAATAATCACTACCTGCGGCATTACTCTTCATGCTTCAAACTGTACTTCGGAGCTCCTTAACATTAATCGGACGCACAAAAGCAAAAATATCAATAGCCATAGGTAAAAGATGAACAAAAGACTCTTTTACAGAGGAGGAGAATCTGATAACTGCCATATTTTTTTCGGTATTTGCAAAGTGGTTACATATCGGAGCTGCTGATTCCTCTGGCGAAGAGGTACAAACTGTGGTAACAGAACTCTGGGTTGGGCGGATTACCGAGTTGATTGTTTTCCAGGTCTTCGCAGGATTTCCTTCTGACTTTTTAAATTCTTCTCTGAAATATTCTATTTTAGCTTTTCGAAGTAGCTTATTCAATTCGTTATTATATTTTCTGTACCTCTCTTCGGCATATGGTGATGTATTAGAATACTTTAATAACCACCTCCTTTTCCTTTTCGCAGCCATCAGTACTTTAGAAATCCAAGGTTTAACTGGTGTCTCGGTTTGAACTGACTGCCTTGACATTTTACAACATGACTTCAATATTTCATTGACTTTACCATACCATAAACAAAAATTCATATTTACATCAAGTTCACTATCCTCAAGAAACTAAAACTTACATTTTTCTAATTCATTTTTAAACCGAATCAAAACATATCCATCAATTCTCAATCGATCATTATGTGTTTTTGAATTCTTCCTCTTCGGTGTGCAAAAATTATTCACACACAGCAGAACACCAAAGTGACCAGAAACTTCATTAATCACAACCGAAACTGAATCATACTTAATATCACAAAAAATATTATCAAGGAGGGACTCAGAATTAGCAGTTACCCGATTACAGATATTCACCACAGGAAACACACCATAACAAGACATCACATTCAAGAATTCACGAATCTTAGGATTAGCACTCACTCTAGTTAGGTCCAGATTAAAATCATCACACACGAACAAAGGTTTATTATCATCAGCAAGATCGTCCAGCTGCTTTTCTAGGAGCTCCAAGAATTCCCCAGTAGAACCTGACGGCGGGTGGTACACTACAACCACAAAAAATTTCTGTCCCGATTTACATAATTCTAATACCACACTTTCAAAAACCATTTCCTTATTTACACGCTTTTTATTCCTCACCTTAATATCGAGACCATTCCTAACATAAACTGCCAGTCCACCATGTTGCCTTTTCTCTCTATTCTGAACATGAAGTCTATACCCACCTATATCTAATAAACTTGTCGTATGATCTCTCAACCACGTTTCTGTCAGAGCAATCACATCTAGTTTCGAAAACAGACACAATTCCTTTAAATAATCCAATGAGCTATATAGACCTTGACAATTCCACGATAACAAATTCAGTCCACTGGGTCCTGACAACACATTATTAATTTCAATAGGGCATTTATAATATGCTTTAGGGGGTACCTCACAAAAATCTTGATCTAGATCCCTATGGAGAATACCACCTTTTAAATCCTGAAAATTTAGCGAATCTCTTTCAAGTGATCTCAATCTTTCTAAATCAGAAACTAGAATAATAACCATTCATCGAAGTGGTAGCGAGAGAACGGCAAAAACAAAACTACAATGTTACCAATTACTTTTTCTGTTTCACACCAAATCAAAGACAGGCCTGCCGTAAAAAGAAAATAAACCTGAAAAAAGAAAAAAGATTAAGAGAAAAAGTACATAAAAATGGAACAGAAAATATTAACAAAAACAAAAACACATTAGCACACAGAGAAATTCCACCACAATAATAAGTGCATCCATTCAACAACATAGGAGCCTACTACCACCTACTCATATTTATCCTTTAAACTAAAATAAAAAAATCTCTACTCTTAAATAAACAAACGAAAAAACAACAAAACATTTTTTCATTTCATAAGCTAAACTTTTCATAATTTTTCTACACAACCAAACAAAAACAAAACCAAAAAAACAAAAAAAAACAAAAAACTACCAAATCAATCATTCCTTAGGGCCCCCGGGAGCCGCAGAGGGTGCAAGTCCATACGCTAATTCATCAATCGACTCATCGCAAGTAAACTTTACTTTTCGACCACCCGGTCGTTCAAAATGGAGATACCGTGGCACTGTATTAGATAACCAAGACGTAAAGACTATAGAACAAAGACGCGATTTATGTTAATATAGTCTTTTCCTTGCCTCTCTCACCGAAAGTGGGGCATCATCACTCACATAAATATTTTGCTGGTTTCGTATCATTTTTCCCTTAAGCTTTTTTCCATTCTTGAGTATTTCGATCTTATTCTCACGGTTGCTTACATTAACCTTGAAATATTTCTTGTCCTTTTTATTTCAATAACCGAAAACTGTGGTATCACTGGTAAAGCCAAACCGTCTGTACATAACTCAGTAAACATTCCTTTAGCCTGATCCTCGTCTTCACAAACTGTGTTCCATACTATCACATTATTTTCCGTCGGCTGATATTCTGTAGCCGTAATCCTACCAGACATACGCAAAGTCTTTTCTTTGTAGTACTTCACTTCCGTTTGCAGGTTAACCACTTGAGTTTTCAGCATAGAAACTTCATTTCCCACAGCAGTCATACGTGAACTTGACCCCGAAAGTTCAGTCCGTAAAGCCATTTGCTCCGATTCTATTGCTTGTATTTTATTTTCTAGTGTAGTAAATCGCTGATCGATCGAATGGACTGAGTTACGAGTAAAATGTCCATCATTTTCAAAAAATCCTCTGACAAGGTCTGTAATGATGTCGGAGTTTTCGCTGACTCCCGAGTAAATTCAGACGTATTGGGGGTGCTTGTCGTCATATTTTCACCTAATAAATCCTCATCCTGAAGACTCCTCTTATTCTTTTTCCTAACCATTCTGATGTTGGAAATAATAACAAAACTGTATAAACAAAACTGTCTTACCGGAAAAAGCACCAAATCTTTACCCACGTTGTTGCGAACGTGTAATAATCTTAGCCGTTAGGCACGGCAACCACCTTAATCCACCTCCAATTGAATTCAAGATCCAAATCTTCTTTCTGCACATCAACTGGTTACAGCAAATATTCCTTCAGACAGCAATGTATATCCTCAATAAAACTCTATTATTTTGCAAACATTTTCCTCCGATCACAGCACACAGAGTTTAGCATTAATCAAACTATATTCATTTCGTGACGTCGTATAATAGTAGTATTAGTACGCGACATAGTATTTTATTGTTTGCAATTATAGTTTTTTCAACTAACCCCTAGTCTGTCGACGAGAAAACGACACAAAAAATAGGCAAACCGACAAAACGAGCAAAGGTTTGTAAATCCTAGTACTATAGCCTAGGTGCATTTGGTTAGAATCAACGTTGAAAAGTACGTCGACGGCCACGTTTAATTGTGTAACTTAATTTTTCAATCATATATTTTTGTTGTGATCAATCACGAAAGTTCCAAATTAATATACTCAGTCATTCCTGAGTTACACCCTTTTGACAACCCGTATACACATAACATGTTTTGATTTAGTTCAACATTCCCGGAAAGGATTGCCTGAATGCCCTTTGTGTTTTGGGAAAGTTGAAGTCAAATATGTAAACCTTTCTCAATAACATAGACTATATGTAAACAATGAACAAATTGCCTTAATTGGAGCTTTTTTTACAGAGCAAAGTGGGGGAGGGGGAAGGGGTTGACCTACCCAAACGTATAATTACTGAACCATTTAACAATGCTGAAAAAATAGATGTCTCAAAATTTGGTTTGGAAGTTTTTTTTTGGGAAATGGTGGCCGTGGGGGGGGGGGGGGCTGATTGCCCTCAAATTACTATTTACTCTTAAAAAGGGCACTATAAATTCCAAACTCAAATCAAATGAGCCCAAAATGAAATTTATACGACCGCCCATTCTAAAAAACCTCATATGCCCCAAGAGCATAACCTACAACATATGCCCAGGAACTCTGGGGGGGGGGGGGGCGGTGTCAATCCGAAAAGCCTTGTTATATGATCTTTAGACTATTTTTTGAACAAATGACTTTCTCAAATTTCTGTTTGATGCATTTCGTGAACATACGACGTGTTGAGGTAGCTGCTCTCTGATCACTTTGACTCTTAAAAAGGGTACTAGAACTTCTGATTACCAATCCTATGAGCCCAATCCGAAGTTTTAATGACCACCCTTTCTATAAAAACTTTATATGCCCCCCCCCCTGGGTATAACTTATAACCCATGCCTTGATAGTTGTGAGGAGATTGTCATCTTCAAAGACATAATTTCCAGACCTTTCAACTACGTTGAACAATATGGTTATCTCAAAATTTTCCTTAGATGTGTTTTGGGAAAGGATATGCGTAGCAAGGGGGTTGGGCTTGTTGACTTCCAATCACTTTCAACTACCACAAAGGCCACTAGCCCTTTCGATTCTAATCAAATTAGCCCTTTTCAAAGTTTTCATGACAACTTTTCCATACGTAGTGCCCTGGTCTAAAGAACCAA